>NW_005355204.1:1234802-1241727 GCF_000412655.1 Myotis brandtii | reverse complement strand
CGCTGCCCCCCCCCACACATGCATGCACACTCTCACACATGCCCACTGCACCCCCCCCACATGCACACACACTCTCACACATGCCCACTGCACCCCCCCCACATGCACACACACTCTCACACATACCCGCTGCACCCCCCACATGCACTCACACTCTCACACATGCCTGCTGCACCCGAGCACAGGCATGCCCTTTGCAAAGGCCACCTCCAGGCGGGAAGTGGGAGATGCTGAGCCTCCCACAGCTCACCGTGGGAGCAGGCCAGCTTCCGAGAGCTTCGCTGGGAGCCAGCACTGTGCTGGGTAAAGGAGGACAGACCCGCCATTGCCTGGAAAGCTCGAACCTTAACTTCCGTGGGGCCGGAAGCTGCCTGGGCAGGGAGGGCTCGCTCTCAGCTGCCGGGGTTCCAGTGGTGCCGAGTTCATCAGCACATCACCAATGTTTGAAAGCCAGCAGCATACGGAGCACCTGCCCAGCCCAGGGGGCTGCGCAGCCCGGACAGGCCCTGCGACGCCAGCCGGGGTCCTGCACGTCCTGCACTTCCCACACTCCTCTCCACCAGCTCAAAAGGCCACCGCAGTCGGCAGGCCTCGCAGATGCCCTGCTTGTGGGGAAGGGCACCTCCAGCCCTCACGTGATGGGCCTTGGGGCCCAAGTGCAGTTTGGAGGGGATCAGTTTATTGCCTGCTCAGCTTTTACTCAGAGACAATCCTGGGCCCCAGGCACCGTCCTAGGACCGGGGAGCGCGGGGAGGACCTGAGGGGCTCACCACAGCTGGGAGCACCGAGACCGTGCAGCAGGGGAGCAGGGCACGTGTGGTGTGAGCCTCTGCATAGTGTTCCATGGTGTAAATGTTTCACAGCTTTTTTATCCACTCGTCTATTGATGGGCACTGGGGCTGTTTCCAGATCTTAGCTATTGTGAACTGTGCTGCTATGAACATAGGGGTCATACATTCTTTCTGATTGGTGTTTCAGGTTTCTTAGGATATAGTCCTAGTAGTGGGATCACTGGGTCAAATGGGATTTCCATATTTAATTTTTTTGATATATATATTTTTATTGATTTCAGAGAGGAAGGAAGAGGGAGGGAGAGATAGAAACATCCATGATGAGAATCATGGATTGGCTGCCTCCTGCAAGTTCCCCACTGGGGATCGAGCCCACAGCCCGTGCATGTGCCCTTGACTGGAATCGAACCCGGGACCTTTCAGTTCGCAGCCCGACGCTCTATCTACTGAGCCAAACCGGCCAGGGCCATATTTAATTTTTTGAGGAACGTCTATACTGTTTCCACAGTGGCTGCACCAGTCTGCATTCCCACCAGCAGTGCACGAGGGTTCCCTTTTCCCACATCCTCACCAGCACTTGTCGTTTGTTTATTTGTTAATGGTAACCATTCTGACAGGTGTGAGATGGTACCTCATTGTGGTTTTAATTTGCATCTCTCTGATGATCAGTACCTTGAGCATTTTTCATATGTCTCTTGGCCTCTGTGTGTCCTCTTTGGAGAAGTGTCTATTTATGTCCTTTGCCCATTTTTCATTGGGTTGTTTGTCTTCCTTTTGTTAAGTTGTATAACTTACTTATATATTTTGGATATTAACCCTTTATCAGATGTATCATTGCCAAATGTGTTCTCCCATGCAGTGGGCTCCTTTTTTATTTTGTTGATGGTTTCTTTTGCTGTGTAGAAGCTTTTCATTTTGATGTAGTCCCATTTGTTTATTTTATCCTTAGTTTCCATTGTCCTAGGAGATG
Source organism: Myotis brandtii (assembly GCF_000412655.1). Classification (NCBI taxonomy): domain Eukaryota; kingdom Metazoa; phylum Chordata; class Mammalia; order Chiroptera; family Vespertilionidae; genus Myotis; species Myotis brandtii. Next base: position 1,239,966 of record NW_005355204.1, on the reverse strand, counting down.
TATCCGTAAACATATTGCTACAAGAGCTGTCTGAGATTTTGCTGCTTATGGATTCTTCTGGGATTTTTATGGTTTCCCAACTTACATTTAAATCTTTTATCCCTTTTGAGTTATTCTTCTGTATGGTGTAAGTTGGTCTAGTTTCATTTTTTAAATATATCTGTCCAATTTTCCCAACACCATTTATTGAAGAGACTGTCTTGACTCCATTGTATGCTTTTGCCTCCTTTGTCAAATATTTAATTGAGCAAAATGGCTTGGGTTGATTTCTGGGGTCTCTGTTTTATGTTCCATTGCTCTATATGCCTGTTCTTGTGCCAGTACCAGGCTGTATTGATTACACTGGCTTTGTAGTATAACTTGAGATCTGGTATTGTGATCCCTCCAACTTTGCTCTTCTTCTTTTGTTTCGTTTTGTTAATCCTCACCAGAGGATATATTTTTCCATTGATTTTTAGGGAGAGTGGAAGAGAAAGGGAAAGACAGAGAGAAATATCGATGTGAGAGAAACACATCGATTGGTTGCCTCCTGCATGAGCCCCAACCAGGGCCCGGGCTGGGGAGGAGCCTGCAACCAAGGTACATGTCCTTGACCAGAATCAAACCCAAGACCCCTTGGTCCACAGGCCAACGCTCTATCCACTGAGCCAAAACGGCTAGGGCGAACCTTGTTCTTCTTTCTCAAGATTGCTGCAGCTATTCAGGGTCTTTTTTGGTTCCACATAAATTTTTGAAATATTTGTCCTAGATCTGTGAAACATGCTGTTGGAATTTTAATAGGGATTACATTGAATCTGTAGATTGCTTTGGGCAGCATGGACATATTAATTATGTTAATTCTACCAATCCATGAACACGGTATATTCTTCCACTTGTTTATATCTTCCTCAATCTTAGTTTTCAACATCCTATGGTTTTCCAAATGCAAGTCCTTTACCTCCTTGGTTAAGTTTATTCCTAAGTATCGTAGTTTCTTTGTTGCAATGGTAAATGGGACTGTTTTAGTTTCTCTTTCAGATAATTCAATATTGGTGTATAAAAATGCCATCAATTTCTGGTTGTTAATTTTGTATCCTGCTACATTGCCAAATTTTTAAATTAAATCTAATATTTTTTGGTGGAGTCTTCAGGGTTTTCTATGTACAATATCATGTCGTCTGCACATAAAGAGAGTTTTATTTCCTTCTTTCCAATTTAGATGCCTTTTATTTTTTCCCTCTTGTCAGATCTCTGTGGCTAGGACTTCCAGTGCTATGCTGAATAAGAGTGGTGAAAATGGACACCCCTGCCTTGTTTCTGGTTTTAGGGGGAATGGTTTTAGTTTTTGCCCATTGAGTATGATGTTGGCTGTAGGTTTGTCATATATGGCCTTTATCATGTTGAAATATGCTCCCTCTATTCCCACTTTGCTGATGATATAAAAACATTGATAAAAACAATGAGTGATAAATTGATTAAATTTATTCTAATATCTCCCTATATACCACATTAAGAGTAAGAACACTTTGAGTGCTTGACCAATTTCCCTTGTGATAAAGTATTTACAACTTTAATTTAATTTAATTTTTAAAAAAAAATATATTTTATTGATTTTTTACAGAGAGGAAGGGAGTGGGATAGAGAGTTAGAAACATCGATGAGAGAGAAACATCGATAAGCTGCCTTCTGCACACCTCCTACTGGGGATGTGCCCGCAACCAAGGTATATGCTCTTAACCGGAATCAAACCTGGGACCTTTCAGTCCCCAGGCCGACGCTCTATCCACTGAGCCAAACCGATTAGGTCTACAACTTTAATTTTAACATCACACGCTCTTCGAACTCGATAGAAAGCAACATATAACTGACCATGTCCGAAAACAGGTTTAGGTAGGAATATTTCTACTCTATCTAGAGTTTGTCTTTTGGTTTATTAATAGTCATTGCAAAGGCTGGCATCACGGGAAACTGTCTTTGAATTAATTTAAATGGGAGGCCAGTGTCAGACGGGGACAAATCGATTCTTGGAATCAGAACAACCTCTCCTTCCGCAGATCCTATTATTACTTCAGCTTCAATTATGCTAGGTCACAATCTTTTGATAGTAAATCTAGTACCATTACAAAGACCCCATTTACTATTAAGATTTCTCAGTAACATGATGATTGCACCTACTTTCAATTTTAATTTATGACACGGCATTCCTGAAGGGGTAATAAATACTATTAAGAAATTCGATGGGAAAAATTTCCTTTTTGGCATCATTCATTGAATTGATGGAATCATCATTCAAATAGGTGTGACAATCTCCATCCATTATATCCAAAATTTCTTCATTTAATTTATGAACGTGGTCACTTTCTTTCGGCTTCAGAGGTACGTTGTGCCAATAGTTGGTCTTCAGATACATTCTGGCGTTGCGTGCAATTGGTGCCAGTGAGAGCTTTATATGTATCGACATGCGTGAGTCAATGTTTATTTTTAAACTAGAGGCCCAGTGCACGGGATTTGTGCACTGGTGGGGGGCATAGCCTGCAGGGATCAGCCCGCTGTGGGAGGGGCACTCATCCTGGTCCGAGTGGCTGTGGACCCACCCTCTGAGCATCTGCTCCCACTGTGGGAGTGCACTGACCACTAGGAGGCAGCTCCTGCATTGAGCATCTGCACCCTGGTGGTCAGTGTATGTCACAGTGACTGGTCGACCGTTCATTCTAGTCATTGCGCTGTTCGGTCGCTGGGCTTTTATTAGTAGGATTGTCAGTGTGCGTCATATGTACTGGCCGGTCGGTCGGTCAGACGGTTGGTCACTTAGCCTCTTATATATATAGACTAGAGGCCTGGTGCATGAAATTCGTGCATGGGGTGGGGGTTGTCCCTCAGCCCAGCCTGCACCCTCTCCAATCTGGGACCCCTTGGGGGATATCCCTTTCACAATCTGGAACTGCTGGCTCCTAACCACTCACCTGACTGCCTGCCTGATTGCCCCTAACCCAGCCGTGGGCAAACTACGGCCCGCGGGCCGGATCTGGCCCATTTGAAATGAATAAAACTAAAAAAAAAAAAAAAACCCTTTTTTTTAATGATGTTTACTTTGAATTTATATTAGTTCACACAAACACTCCATCCATGCTTTTGTTCTGGCCCTCCGGTCCAGTTTAAGAACCCATTGTGGCCCTCGAGTCAAAAAGTTTGCCCACCCCTGCCCTAACCGCTCCCCTGCCGGCCTGATTGATGCCTAACTGCTCCCCTGCCAACATGATCATCCCCAACTTCCCTCCCCTGCCGGCCCGATCACTTCCAACTGCCTTCCCCTGCAGGGCTGAGGGGACTGGGACTCAGGCTGGATGAGGCGGGGCTGAGGGGACTGGGTGCCACCATCTTTTGGCTGTGGGCGCCGTCATCTTGTGAGGGAGTGACAGTTAATTAGATAATTCCCTCTTTATTGGCTGTGGGCACTAACATCTTCTGAGGGCATGATGGTCAATTAGCATATTCCCTCTTTATTAGATAGGATAGGTGTTGGATTTTTGTCAAATGCTTTTTCTGTGTCTATTGTGTCATGTGATTTTTGCCTTTCATTATGTTTATGTGATGTATCACGTTTATTGATTTGCAAATATGGTACCAGCCTTTCACCCCTGGAATAAATCCCACTTGGTCATGGTGTACGATCTTTTTAATATATTGCTGGATGCGATTTGCTAATGTTTTGTTGAGGGTTTTAGCATCTGTGTTCATCAGGGATATTGGCCTGTAATTCTCCCTCTTTGTAGTGTCTTAATCTGGTTTTGGGATTAGGGTAATGCTGGCCTCATAAAAGGAGTTGGAAGTGTTACTTTCTCTTGGATGTTGTGGAATAGATTGAGGAGTTTCGGTGTTAGCTCTTCTTTGAATGTTTGGTGAAACTCCCCTGTGAAGCCGTCCAGACCAGGGTGCTTGTTTGCTGGGAGGTTTTTTTGTTTGTTTGTTTGTTGTTTTTCTACTTCAATTTTATCAGTAGTCATTGGCCTATTCTGGTTTTCTGATTCTTCCTGATTCAGTTTTGGAAGATTGTATTTTTTAGGAATTTGTCCATTTCATTCACATTGTCCAGCTTGTTGGCATATATTTGTTCAAAGTATTTTCTTACAATCCTTTGTATTTCTGTGGTGTCAGTTGTTATTTCACCACTTTCATTTCTGATTTTATTTATTTGGGTCCTCTCTCTTTGTTTCTTGATAAGTCTTGCTAATGGTTCATCAATCTTGTTTATCTTTTCAAAGAACCAGCTCTTGGTTTCATTGATTTTTTTGTATTTTTTAAGCCTCTATTACACTTATTTCTGCTCTAATCTTTATTATTTCCTTCCTTCTACTTACTCTGGGCTTTTCTTGTTGTGATTTATTAATAGTCATTGCAAATTCTTTCTAATTCTTTAAGTTGTAGGGTTAAATAGTTTATTATTAATTTTTCTTGTATTTTGAGGTAGGTCTGTAGTGCTTTGAACTTTTCTCTCAGGACTGCTTTCACTGTGTCCCATAGATTTTGGGTTGTTGTGTGATCATTAAAAAAATTTTTTTATTGATTTAAGAAAGGAAGGGAAAGGGAGAGAGAGAGATAGAAACATCAATGATGAGAAAGAATCATTTATAGGCTGCCTCCTGCATGCCCCACACTTGGAATCGAGCCCACGACCTGGCATGTGCCCTGACCAGGAATTGAACCGTGACCTCCTGGTTCATAGGTCGATGCTCAACCTCTGAGCCATGCCAGCTAAGCTGTGTGATCATTTTCACTTGTTTCCAGGAAGTTTTTGATTTCTTTCTTTATCTCATTGGTAACCCATTCATTGTTTAATAACATGCAATTTAGCCTCCATGTGTTTGATTGTTTTGGGGTGTTTTTACTGTAGTTGATTTCTATATTATTTTACTGTGATCTGAGAAGATGCTTGATATGATTTCAATCTTCTTGAACTTGGAGAATTGTTTTGTGTCCTAACATGTGCTTGATCTTTGAGAATGACCCATGTGCACTTGAGACAAATGAATATCCTGCAACTTTGGGGTGAAATGTTCTATAAATATCAATTACAAACATTTGATCCAGTGTGTCTTTTAGAGTCACTGTTTCCTTGTTCATTTTTGTCTGAAGATCTATCCAGTGAAGTCAGTGGGGGTGTTAAAGTTCCCTACTATGACTGTAT
>NW_005355204.1:1230252-1234683 GCF_000412655.1 Myotis brandtii | reverse complement strand
CGCTGAAGTTGCTAGAGGGCCAGACCATTATAAATAGGGAAGCAGGTGGTTTACCACGACAGTAGAAGTGATTTTTTTTCTGAAGATATGGGTAAACAATGCGATTTAACAGCCTTTGAACATGGGATATACACTGAGTAGCCAGATTATTATGACCACCTAATGTTTGTAGGCAACTTAGCTATAATTTCGCGCCGAAGTTGCTAGAGGGCCAGATCATTATAAACGTCTGAATAGCACAACATACCTAAGTATTGTTGCTGATCAAGTTCACCCTATATGTTGATGGCGTATCCCAATGGAGATAGCTTCTTCCAACAAGACAATGTGCCATGCCACGGTACTCATATTGTGCAGGAGTGGTTTCAAGAGCATAAGGGAGACTTTACCTTGCTTAGGTGGCCCCCACAATCACCAGACCTTGATCCAATTGAGCATTTGTGGGACGAAGTTAAAAGAGCCATTAGGCAGCTGGTTCCACAACCATCAAATCTCACAGAACTGGACAGTGCTATTCATCAGGCATGGTGTCAGATTCCTCACATCACCTTTCAACATCTCGTGGAGTCAATGCCAAGAAGAATCGCTGCAGTATTGAAGGCAAAAGGTGGCCCAACGAAGTACTGATGGGGTGGTCATAATAATCTGGCCACTCAGTGTATATTTACCAGGCTTCTTTTATCCTCTTATTGAATCAATCCCTTTAGTGTTATGTAGTGACCTTTGTTGTCTCTTGTGATGGCCTTCATTTTGAAGTCTATTTTGTCAGATATGACTATTGATATCTCAGCTTTTTTTTTGTTTCCATTTGCATGGAAAAATTTTCCAACTCTTCACTCTCATCCTGTGCAAGTCTTTTGTTCTGAGGTGGGTCTCTTGTAGACAGCATATAGTTGGGTCATGTTTTTGTATCCAGTTGTGATCGGAGCATTTAATCCATTTATTTTTAAGGTTATTATTGATAGGTACTTATTTCTTGCATAAAATATTCTTTATACCTATGTTTCTCTATGTATTTCTTCTTCTCAATACAGCACACCCTTCAGCATTTCTTGCAGTGCTGGTTTGGTGGTGATAAACTCCTTTAGCCTTTTTTTGTCTGGGAAGCTCTTTATTTGACCATCTATTTTGAATGATAGCCTTATTGGATATAGTAATCTTGGTTTCAGATCCTTGCTTTCCATTACCTGGAATACGTCATGCCATTCCCTTCTGGCCTGTAGAGTTTCTGATGATAAATCAGCTGACAGTCTTATGGGAGCTCCTTTGCAGGTAACAAATTACTTTTCCCTTGCTGCCTTTAAGATTCTCTCTTTGTCTTTAATTTTCATCATTTTAATTATGATGTGTCTGGGTGTGGGCCTCTTTGGGTTGTTCTTGCTTGGGGTTCTCTGTGCCTCTTGAACTTGTGTGACTTTTTCCTCTACCAGGTTAAGAAAGTTTTCTGCCGTTATTTTTTCAAACATGTTCTCTATCACTTGCTCACTTTCTTCACCTTCTGGCACTCCTATGATGTGGATATTGCTATGTTTCGTATTGTCCCACAGCTCCCTTAAGCTGTCTTGTTTTTTAATTCTTTTTTTTTCTTTTTGGGTCTCAGATTGAGTGATTTTTTTCCTACCCTGTCTTCTAGTCTTCTAATTCACTTATCTGATCCTCAGCTTGCCGTAAAGTGCTGTGCATTTCTTCCACTGTGTTCTTTATTAGTGCTATGTCATTCTTCATAGTTACTATATCCTTTCTCATGCTGTTGAACATCGTTGTCATCATTATTCAGAACTCTATGTCTGATAAATTTCTTATCTCCATTTCATTAACTCTTCTTCTGGAGAATTCTTTTGTTGTTTTATTTGGGGCTTGTTGTTTTGTCTCCCCATTTTGACTGCCTTTTTGGGTTTGTGTCTGTGTATTAGGTAGATCTGCTATGCCTCCCAATCTCTAGTGCAGATTTGTGACTGGCCCTGAGTACCCTGTTTGGAGCTATCAACAGCCCATGGCTTGTGGCTCCCTCTGCTGGGGCTGGGTTCCTTTGGGAAGGACCAAGATGTGCACCAGTGTCTGCTTTTCCTAGCCTCGGGTCCCAGATTAGATCAGGCAAAGCTCAAAGCCTCCAGAGACTTACCTCTGCCTGCAGTCCCATTGACACTCAGACTTGATTAGTCTCAGGCTGTTGACCACAGGATGGGGAGAGAAGTCTTCCAACAGGGTGGGGCAACGGCCTTCCCCTCAGGCAAAAACCACCTGGATAGCAAAGGTCTGTTGGAGAAAGATTTCCTCAGCACAGGAAATTGGGGTAGCTTCCCTCCCAGCTTCAACCCCAGAGCCCCCAATCCTGGCTTCTGCTCACACATCTCCAGTCTGCTCTGCCCTCCCTCTGCTGGAGCCCAAGGTGAGTGGCTGCACACGGAATTTTGTGCATTGGCCCTTTAAGAGGGTGCCTGCATTTCCAGCTGTCTCTCCATGGCAGAAGCAACCCTGTTCTTTTTCACAGCCAGATGTTATATGGGCACCTTTCTCAGTTCTGGTGCTCTGGGCTCAGCTTGGGGATTAGATCCCAGAGTTCTCAGCAGCAACCCCCACAGCTGAGCTATCTCTCTGGACCTTCAGTTGCTGTCTGTGGGAGCCTGGCTGGCCCTTTCGCGCCTCTGTCCTTCCTATCAGTCTCTATGTGGTCTCCACTTTCTGTCCTTGGTTACCAGGGTTCTCTCCAGCTAGTCCTCAGTTGATTTTTCAGGGTGGTTTTTCTGTATTTTAGTTGTATGTCCAGTTTGTTCCTGGGAGCGTGTCACTGTAGCTTCCACTTAGTCTGCTGCCATTTGGAATCTCTCGGCAGGCCCTGCCTTTGGAAGTTGAGGAGCTGTCTCTGGCCCAGGACTTGGTCAGCAGGTTTCTAAATCTTGTTGGGTTTGAGAATTATGCAGGCAAGAAGGAAAAAGCCGAAATTTAAGTTTGGAGAGTACAGACACAGTACAATCCCTTCCTAATCCTTGAAGAGGATGGAGGGTGAGCCGTCTTCGGGAGGTGGGTACCTGCAGGGGCATGGCTGTTCCCAAACACCGAGAGCCGAGTCTTCCCAAAGGTCTCGTCTGCCTGTACTTTCCTCTTTTCTTGGGAGTTTCAGCTTATGGGGGCTGTTTTGGTGGCTGCTCTGAGTTGTTTGGCATTGTCACAGCTGTGAGGGCTGAATCTGGGTGTTAATCTTCGGCCTCTGAAATTTGGGGGAGCACGAGGCAACGACACACATGGCCGATTTCAGCTCTTGCGTCAGAACTGTCTGTGTGCATTTCTGAAGGACTGTTTGCTGTAGTTCATTTTGTGTGGTTGGAAGAAAATATATAGAATAATTATTATGATACTTTTGTTTCAAACAGCTTCTTTTTTTGGTGAAAATGCTCAAAAGACCTTTGATGCTGTTGATGAGAGTACCAGCCCTGGTACAGAACAGCACCTTCCCTGGGAAAGATGCCCTCAGCCCTGAGGGCCTATGATCTGCACGTGCCCGAGCTGTGTCCCTGAGCTGTGTCCCCCAGCCGGGTCCCCCATCTGTACCCAGGCTCTGAAGGGGCAACATCTGGCCTCCTCTTCCACCTGAGATACGGCCAGATCTGTCCTGGTGTGTGGAGTCCACAGCCAGTCTGAGGGCAGAGTGTCTGGGAGGGAACTGCCCACTGAGCACTCACCTTGGACTCACGGTCACTATCTGAGCAGCTTGAAACGGCCCCTTCCTGAGCCCATCACCAGAGGCTCTGCCTCGTGGTCGGCGGGTCAGTGGTGGGAACCTGCCGGCACCCGGGGAGAGGTCAGAGGCAGGAGTTGAATTACTTTCTACCCGCAGCCCTGGGGCTGGGCTCTAGGATAAGCGGCCCTGTGAGTCCCACACCCACTCCCTCGTCCCACCGGGACCAGGGGGACCAAGGGGCAGGCTCGCCTGGACCCATGGGGCTGGGGCCACGCTCACTCCCCACACAGGTGTGCTGGACCTTACCTGGGGTTTGGGACAGAGGCCTCTCTCGGTGCCATTCTGCATCCACTTTGTGGTAGGGCAGCCCTCCAGCCTTCTGGGCCGCCCTGCAGGGCCCTGGTCCTGGGTGGCTCCCATCCTGTTTGAGAAAACGGGGCTGAACTCAATTTCTCAGAGTGTGAATTGAGAGTGTGCCAAGGACACCTGGCTGTTCTAAATTCATAAGCACGACATTGAGGTTTCTTGGGTGTTTGCAGAAATGTCAAACTCGGGTTTGGGAGTTAAAAGAAGCTACTGGGGTGAGGGAGGAGGGGGTGTGGACCGCGTTAAAATTGTGGCATTGACTGTTCCGAGTTCTGTTCTCTTTCCACTCCTGGCTCCCTTCTAACCCGCCAGTCAGTATGACCAGGCCCCCTTTCTTAGGAGGACCCTTCCTTCCTCCTCTTCCAGGTTGTTTCCAAAATTACAAA
>NW_005355204.1:1228692-1230184 GCF_000412655.1 Myotis brandtii | reverse complement strand
AACTGAGGCACAGGAGGAGCTCAGGACGAGAGGAAACGCAGCGTGCAGGCCGTCAGGGTCCCGGCTCAGCGCATTCATCATCTGCTCTGCTGTCCTTACTGTTGCCACGGATGGGTCCTGGCCGGCTGAGTCCTGAGGTCCCTTGAGGCATGTGAGGGCTCCTGGGACTCTAACCGGCTGTGGGTGTCTGTCCTGGGCCCACTGTGTCCTGTGGAGCCATCAATTCCACACATGGGGTTCCCCTCTGTCCCCTGAACTGATTCCTGGGAACCCACTTCCGGTAGAAGAAGCACTGCCCCAAGGTGACCCCCACTGTGTTAGTGGCTGTGCTTGGGGTGCAGCCCACCCCTTACCTCCACACCCACCCTCCTTTTCCCTCCCGCCCTCCTCCTGCCGGCTCCAGGACCAGAAGGGCCTCACGCCTGGGTCTGCCCCCCTCCTGCCCCACGGGCCCCGGCGCTCGCTCGCCGCGCCCTCCCTGGTGGTTCTTAGGGAGGCAGCGCCTTCAGCACTGCACCTTGGTGGGAAGTGTGGAAAGGTGCCTTCTCGGGGGTGCTTGGGTATTCTAGTCATAGAATGAGCCATTTTACCCCCTGGCGGGGTGATTTGGAGCTGCAGAAAGGGGGGCGTCCTGCAGTGGAGGAGCCCTTTCCCAGTCTCCCAGTCACAGCCGGGCTCAGAGGTCACGGCCGGGCTCAGAGGTCACAGCTGGGCTCAGAGGTCACAGCTGGGCTCAGAGGTCACAGCCGGGCTCAGAGGTCACAGCTGGGCTCAGAGGTCATGGCCGGGCTCAGAGGTCACGGCCGGGCTCAGAGGTCACAGCCGGGCTCAGAGGTCACGGCCGAGCTCAGAGGTCACAGCGGGGCGGCCCACCTGGGGACCAGCAGCGGCTGGACTGTCTCCTAGATGGGAGTTGAAGTCGGGCAGACGGCAGTGCAGCCAGTGTTCGGGGTGTCTGGGGTGTACCCCGCTGGCTGGGATCTCAGTCTTAGACATGCGCACAGGTCATGGCTGCGTTGGGCTGTCTGAGGACCCCACCTGTGACTGGGCTGGAGGGGGAGGTGTCTGAGGGACAGGCGTCTCCACGCAGGGCCCTAGGGCTGAGCCAGGGCGAGCAGGCAGCTCCCACAGCCTTTCGCTGGGTTTTCGGTCTCCTGTTCATGTCGAATGTTAACGTGACTCTTGCGTGTGGGTCCTGGCATCACGCTGTGGGAGGCCGTTTGAGACGGTGAGGACGTGGGGTGGCCAGGGGGCTGGCGGCTCTCAGGGGCCGAGCAGGGTGGGCCCGCAGGATGTGGCAGGGATGCCACCCCGTCCCGAGAGCAGAGCGGCCAGACGGGCAGCGTGGGCCCCGCCCACCTGCATCAGGAGAGGCTCTGTCTGGGCCCTCAGTGCAGCGCTCCCCGCTCTGAGGTTTGTTAGTGTGAGTGGATCACACAGGGACAGAGGGTCCCCACCCCGTGGTCTTCCTCTCTTCTCTCCCCGCCACCCC
>NW_005355204.1:1222915-1228533 GCF_000412655.1 Myotis brandtii | reverse complement strand
AGGACGCGGGGACACGGCCCCGGACGATGTGCCGTGGAGCCCGGTGACGCCGCGTTAGACACGTGCAGTGCACGGGCAGCGGGTGACAGGGTGGGCAAGGAGGCCGAGTGGGGCAGGAGAAAATGGGTCTGAACGCAAGTGGCTGAGCCCCTCTTAGGCCCCCTCGTCTCAGGAGGGACGTGCCTGAAAGGTCGACATCACCAGGGCCTCCCAGAGGGAGGACAGCGACTCGCAGGCAGGTGCTGCCCGCGGGCCCCGGACCCAGCTCCTCCTGAGGAACTTCACAGCCTGCCAAGGGCTGGGACCCGCACCGCTTTCATTTGTGAAAACGAAGAAGATGGCCCGGCGTCTGGCTCAGTGGCTGAGCGTCACCTGTGAACCAGGAGGTCAGGGCTCGATTCCTGTCAGGGCACATGCCCGGGTTGCGGGCTCAGTCCCCAGTGTGGGGCATGCAGGGGGCAGCCGATCAATGATGCTCTCTCATCATTGAGGTTTCTATATTTCTCTCCCTCTCCCTTCCTCTCTGAAATCAATTAAAAAATATTTTAAAAAGAAAAAAACCCAAACAAGAACAATGAAGAAGCTAAGGCAAGAAAGGGAGCAGGAGAGAGAGCAGGATTGGCTCCCACTGAGCCTGTTTCCATCCTGGGAACTATCAGCCACAATCTATAATAATAAAAGTGGAATATGCTAATTAGACTGGACATCCTTCTGGATGAAGCCTCGGCGGGTGGACGGGGAAAGGAGGGGGCTGAGGCAGAGGAGACAGAGGCCCCCGGCTGCCATGGCGGCAGCGGCCGGCCAAGCCCCTTGCAACAATTTTGTGCTTCGGGCCTCTGGTCTGTAAATAATAGACTGAGTATTTACATATTTATTTATTTTTTAATATATTTTTATTGATTGTGTTACCAAGAGAAAGGGAGAGGGATAGAGAGAAACATGGATGAGAGAGAAACATCGATCAGCTGCCTCCTGCAACCCCCTACTGAGGATGGAGCCCACAATCAAGGTACATGCCCTTGACCAGAATCGAACCCAGGACTCTTCAGTCCGTGGCCGAGGCTGTCTGCTGAGCCCCCGCAGGCTGGGCTGTGTGCCACAGAGACCGTGCAGCCCCGCTGGGAGCCAGACCCGAGTCAGGCTTGTGACTGTAGCGTCCCTGTAAATGGGTTTTTCTTCTGTATCAGCCCCTCACGGGCCCTATTCTTTTTAACTTATGCAACTAGAGGAGCACTTGTCTCACAATCCGGATCAAAGCTGTGATGACGCGTGCACGTTAGAGGCCTGTGGGCTGATGCTTTCTGTTCCCCAGTGACCAGAGAATCAACCGAGGCGCCGCCACAATGCGCCCCTTGCGGCCGTGCACGGACCTTCAGCCCAAGCCACTGGGTGCCGTGGCCCAGGCGCATCTCCTTGGGGTGGAGCGCGTGCCGCGAGGTGTCCTCAGGTGCTGGCCGGCATGCATAGGCATCGGAAAGACAGCTTGACCAAAAGGAGGCGTCTGGCCTGGGCCTGCTGAGCAGTCACTCAGTGACTCCCTGGCGCCCGCCACGTTCGGCAGCGTCATCGGCCGCCTGGTCCCTCAGGCCGGGCGAGAGCCGCTTCTGTGGGGTCTGGCCACCCCGGGGTAACCCTCCTTCAGGGAGGTCCCGGCCGAGCTCAGCGCCGAGACCTGAGAGGAACACAGAAGTCCAGCAGGTCTGTGTGTGCTACGTTGAGAAGATAGATGTGGTCTCTTTTTGAATTAACAGACCATTTTTTTTAGAGAAGTTTAGATTCACAGCAAGATCCGCGGACAGGGTGAGTTCCCACACAGCCCACCGGCAGCAGCCAGCCTCCGTGCACCCCGGTCTGCATCGGCGGACTCACCTCCCAGGCACCTGTCAGAGCCCCAGAATGAGCAAGCGCGGGGTGAGCCTAAGGCGGGCCTGGACCTGCGAATATTCTGTCTTTGCCGTGGGCTCCTGTTCAGCACCTGCCAAAATCCTTGGGCTCTGAGTGACAGTTAAGTGTCCCTTGGATGCTAATGCAATGGCCCGTGTCGGCGGCCTGGCTGGCTTCCGGACGGTCCCAGAAAGACCATGGCATGATTAGAGGGTGGGACTCCCAGCCTACCCTTGACCTGCACGGAGGGAAGAGGGGCTGGAGGTGGAATCGGTCACCAATGGCCAGTGACTTAGTCAACCATGACTACACAGTAGAACCTCCATAAAACACCAAAAAGCCCCTAAACCACAGGATTTAGAGAGCTTCCTGGTTGGTGAACATGTGGGTGTGCCAGGAGGGCAGGGCTCTAGTGATGGGTGTGCCGGGAGGGCGGGGCTCCAGTGATGGGTGTACTGGGAGGGCGGGGCTCCAGTGATGGGTGTGCCGTAAGGGCGGGGCTCTGGTGCTGGGTGTGCTGGGAGGGTGGGGCTCCAGAGATGGGTGTGCTGGGTGCCTGTGCTTGGTGGTAGGAATCCACAGTGTGGACACTTTAAAGCACACTGAACTCTGGGAGCAGATTTTTGGGAGGAAGTAGGTGATCTGAATTTTCATGAGAATGGCCTCAATTTCCTCTTTATTTTCTAATATAATCCCAGTCTCTCCCTGTCTACGGTGCATACCTGAGGAAATGGGAACAAAGTTACCTCTTATTTCATCGTCTGGGGTCTCCTGGGGAGTTGGGGACACCCCAGACATCACCTCGCAATAGCCAGCATCACCTCAGCGTGTTGGGCCATCGTTTTGGCCACTGTTCCCCTGAAAAGGACATTATCTGAAACTTGTATATTAATGATGAAATGATTGGCATCTCGCTCACAGAAAACTGTTAAGGCCTTGAAGGTGGCAGCTCTGATGTTAGTTAACTCGGAGTTTGACGTTTGCCTGTGAATCTGTGGTTTCCGTTTGATCGCCTCCAAATAGCTCTCCCTGGTTGCTATGCGACAAGATGTCCTTCAGGGGAATGAAAATAGAAGGCAGTTCTGTCTTGCTTGTTTTGTGTTTACCTTTGGTGTTTCTTCAAATGCCTTTAAAGCCGGAATTCCATCAGAGCAAATTTTCATGGGTGCCAGTAAAAAATACATTCTCTGAGAACGGCCTGCTGGGGCTGTGCTGGCGGGTTGGTGCGGCGACCATCCCCTGCGCAGCCGCACGCCACGGGGACCTGAGCTGGCGTGAATGCTGGAGATGCCTCCCGAGGACTGTTCCTCCGTGCTGGTCCCTTTGGTAGCTTCCCAACGCAGGCATATTGCAGAGTTGGATATACTAGTTTTTTTTTTTGGTAAATTAACTTTGTTATAAGCCTCCAGGAGGGCCTCACTGATGCACATGCAGTTAGGGTGGTTTTTGATAAAGTGAAGATCTCCTTTGTCCCACTAACATTTTTCTGGCTGCACCTCCTCTGAAGTCAGGCCCTGTGTCCGCAGCTCGCGTGATGCATCCCCGTGCCCTCCCAGGACCCTGCACGCGTGGGTCAGCTGCAGAGCCCTCTGTCGGAGCCCGGCCCGCACGCAGGTGACGAGCTCCCGTCCATGCTCAGCTTCAGCTCATCTCACCCCTTTACAGAAAAGGCATCACTGCTCTACAGTCCAGTCCAGTTGTTTCTCTGGCGTGTGGCCCAGCAGCGTGGGTACCAGCTCCTGGTGGCCCTGTCTCATAAGCTCGTGCTGTGGGCCACGTGGTGGGACTGGCCGTCACACAAAGTCGCACTGTGTGTGGTCCATCATGCAAAGTCACACTGTGCACGGGCGGTCACGCGAAATTGCATTGTGCATGAGGCCATCATGTGAAGTTACACTGTGCATGGTCTGTCACACGAAGTCACACTGTGCATGGGCTGTCACATGAAGTCACACTGTGCACGGGCTGTCACACAAAGTCACACTGTGCATGGGCTGTCACATGAAGTCGCACTGTGCACGGCTGTCACACGAAGTCACACTGTGCATGGGCTGTCACATGAAGTCACACTGTGCATGGGCTGTCATATGAAGTCGCACTGTGCACGGCTGTCACATGAAGTCGCACTGTGCACGGCTATCACATGAAGTCGCACTGTGCACGGGCTGTCATATGAAGTCGCACTGTGCACGGCTGTCATATGAAGTTGCACTGTGCATGGCTGTCACATGAAGTCGCACTGTGCACGGGCTGTCATATGAAGTCGCACTGTGCACAGCTGTCACATGAAGTCGCACTGTGCACAGTTGTCACATGAAGTCGCACTGTGCATGGCTGTCACATGAAGTCTCACTGTGCACGGGCTGTCACATGTAGTCGCACTGTGCACGGCTGTCACATGAACTCGCACTGTGCATGGCTCTCACATGTAGTCGCACTGTGCATGGTATCACATGAAGTCCCACTGTGCACGGGCTGTCACATGAAGTCGCACTGTGCACGGCTTTCACATGAAGTCGCACTGTGCACGGGCTGTCACATGAAGTCGCACTGTGCACGGGCTGTCATGTGAAGTCTCACTGTGCACGGCTGTCACATGTAGTCGCACTGTGCACGGGCTGTCACATGAAGTTGCATTGTGCACGGGTCATCATGCAAAGTCGTACTGGCTTGAACGTCTGGCTCTTCTGTGCCTGGTCGCTCCCAGCTCCACAGGTACAGAGTTCTGCCCACCTTCCCTGTGGTCCGCATGCAGCGCAGGCCTGCATCCCAGGAGCTCAGTGCTGTGTGCTGAGGAGGAGCGAACAGACCCTGCTGAAGTGCCGGGCCCTTGGGGTGCCTGGCCCAGGGCCCCTCCAGGAGTGAGTGTGGCTTTGGTGGGTCAGGAGGACGAGAGCCCTGGCGGTGCATGCCCCGTCCGTGTGCTCTGAGCTGTGGCCGGAGGGCAGCCTCAGCCTCCAGAGCAAGTGTCCCCAGGACAGCGCGGCCGCTGGGACCTGGGCGGAGGGCTTCCCAGCCTTCCTCTGCTCACCCAGGCCTCCCAGGCTCTGCCTGTCCCGTTTCTGTCTTTAATTTTTTATGACCGGCCTGCTCTATTTTACTACGGTGTTTAACTTCGTTTTCACTGTTGACTCTGTTGCAGATGTCTCGCAGGTGCCCACCTCCCAGGCCTCCCCCGCGGCCCCCCACTGCTGTGTCCCTGGGGGCAGCGTGTTCCTCCGCGGCTCCCGTCAGTGCTTGGTTGTCGCGCTTGTGCTCCTGTGATCGTCCCCGCACAGCGGTCCTTGTGGACAGTTTCCTTTCTCCTGGGAAGATCCCTAGGCGTGGACCTGCGGGGTTATGGGGGGACTGCAGACTGTCCCCAAAGTGGCCATCTTCCCGGTGTCACCAGGAGCGTGGGAGTCCTCCGCTGCGCAGCACCCTCGCCGGCGGCGTTTCCGTCTCCTTAGCGTTCACCACTCTCCTTAGCATGTGGTGAGGCGTGTGGGTTCAGCGTCCATTGCTGACGGTCCACGTGGGAGTAGCTCCGCCCTCAACAAGGAGCTTGGGGTCTCATAGTCACGCTTGGACCAGCTTCTCCCTGGACAGCTCCAGGGACACGAGCAAATAGCTCCAGTGCCTGCTGCCCTCCTCTGAGAGATGGGGGGGCTGTCCCTGCTCCTCTGAGAGATGGGGGGGGCTGTCCCTGCTCCTCTGTGAGATGGGGGGGGCTGTCCCTGCTCCTCTGTGAGATG
>NW_005355204.1:1218244-1221912 GCF_000412655.1 Myotis brandtii | reverse complement strand
TGGGGGGGCTGTCCCTGCTCCTCTGAGAGATGGGGGGCTGTCCCTGCTCCTCTGAGTGATGGGGGGGCTGTCCCTGCTCCTCTGTGAGACGGGGGGGTGGGGCTGTCCTTGCCTCGGGGAAAGGATAAGTGTGCGAGGCATGGACTCGGGGCCTGGCACACACTTGTGGTGTCACCATCCCTAGTGTCTGGCCCAGCACCTGGCGGGAGCCTCTCCCTGCTCACTTGTCCCCACAGTTTGGCCTGAGCGGCCCCATGGAGCTCTGGGCCCGCAGGCTGGGGCCCGCCAGGTGACAGCTGTTTTCATTTCTTGGCGCGAGTGGCCTCTACGCTCGCTCCCTGCAGGTGGCTGTCTGACGCGGTGCTACTCCCTGTGTGGGGCCTCGCTCCTTCCTCAGCTCCCAGCGCTGGGGCGGGCTGCCTGCGCAGCTTCTCCTGGGAGCTGGCGGGTCCCCCTCGTTCCACAGAAAGCAGCAGCTTTGTGCAGCCGGGGCCGTGTCCTCTGAGGACAGTCAGTCAGGGGACTCAGCAAATGTGTGTGTGTGTGTGTGTGTGTGTGTGTGTGTGTGTGTGCGGCACAACGGGCGTCTCAGCCTTGGTCCACTCGTTGATTCAAAAGAAATCTATTTTCCTCTAAAGCAGTGGTTCTCAACCTTCTGGCCCTTTAAATACAGTTCCTCATGTTGTGACCCAACCATAAAATTATTTTCGTTGCTACTTCATAACTGTAATGTTGCTACTGTTATGAATCGTCAAGTAAATATCTGATATGCAGGATGGTCTTAGGCGACCCCTGTGAAAGGGTCGTTCGACCGCCAAAGAGGTCGCGACCCACAGGTTGAGAACCGCTGCTCTGAGCCACGCCGCTCTCCTCGCCGAGGATGAACGTGCCGGAGAACACGCCGGGCGAGTGCTCTTCATGCCCAGTGGGAACAGAAACGCCTCCAACCTCGTAGCAGAAGCAAGAGCAAATCATAGCAAAATCTCGTCGCAGAACCTCCACCTGGGGGGGGCGGGCCCAGGCCGGGCAGCAGTTTGGGGGTGCCCCCGTGTGAAGGCCTTTCCACACCCTGCCGCCCCGCCCATCTCAGAGGTGCCTTCGGTGTGAGGGTCCTGGTGTAAGACGCCTCAGGGCCACCTTCTTTGCGGTTCCACTTTGTGGTTAACTTTAAACATATATTTATATCTTTATTGATTTCAGAGAGTAAGGGAAGGAGAGAGAGAGAGAAACATCAATGGTGAGAGAGAATCACTGATCGTTGCCTCTTGCACCACTGGGGACCGAGCCAGCAACCCGGGCCTGAGCCCTGACCGGAATCGAACCCGGACCCGTCAGTCCGCAGGCGGACGCCCTGTCCCCTGAGCCACACCAGCTGGGCTGCGGTTTCACTTCTGCTGAGGGGGGCCGACAGCCCCCGTGGGTGGCCTGGTCCACTCTGCTTTCCCACGGCTGCCCCGCCTCTGCGTGTCCCGCTCACGGAGGGTGTGGGCCCAGGAGCTCCAGGTGTTCTGCGCCTGTTTGTTTCATGCTTTATCTGTTCTTAAAATAACGCAAACTGCATCAAAACCAAGACCTAGCACGTGGACCTCCTCAGGAAGACTTGGGAGAGCGATTGGGGGCTGCACGCGGGCCGCACAGGACACAAGTGCCCGCGCGCGGTGACCTCCGGCCCCTCTGCCCAGTGCCGCGTGGCTGGGCTCAGCTGCCCGCGCTGCAGGCAGAGGCGCCTGCCCTTGGCCTCAGAGACCAGGGCTTGTTGCACAGGAGGAAGCAGCCCTGCGGGCACTCTGTGGCCGTGGCACGAGCTTGGCTTCTCCCCGGTGAACTGGCCCTCCCCGGCGCTCCCCTGGACCCTTCGGAGGAATCCACTCCCAGACCCGACTGCACCTCGGTGCCCAGCGCAGACAGCCGCTCCGCTGCCCCGTGCTTCCGCGGCAGGACGCGCGGGGATCAGGAGGCGCGTTACTTTGCTCTGGTTTCTGTGGGATTTTCAGCAATTTCCAGGGTTTATTTCCACCTGTAACACCCGGTGCCGACGCCGTTATGCCCCTGTGCAGAGAACAGGTGCGGGTCTTGTTCAAGGGTTGCCATGGTGATTCCTTATTGTCGCCAAGGAGCAGAGTCTTGTGCGGGTACTTGTTTATCTTGCTGCCGCCCACAATTGTGTGTGTGTGTGCACACGTGTGAGTGTGCACACGGCCCCCGCGGTTGCATTCGCTGGATGATTCCGCTCATCGCCCTGTGGTGGGTCCTCAGCGCACACACACAGAGCGCATGCCACAGGCGGACTCAGAGATGGGAGTGTCAGGCGGCGACCATCCGTGGGCACCTTTGTGGGGAGGAAGGGAGGAGCGGGAGGAAGCAGAAGAGAGGGAGTCACCCTGGGGCTTGTTTCTCGGGTCGCTGTTTTCAGAAGTGCCAATCCAGGGTACTGGTGCCCGCCGGCCTCGGGAAGTGACCGCCCTCCCAAGAGGAGGCCTCGTTCTGAGCGAGGCTCCTGCGGGCAGCGCCAGGCTGTCCCCACCTGCACATTCAGTCCTGACGCTTCAGAATCAGAATTTTTGGAGGGTGCCGTCGGGGCTAGTCCCCTAAATTGATCGCTGCTTCGCCGCGTGTAGTGTGTGGTGCGAAGTGCCGGCGCCACACGCCCCGGGCATCTGCCTTTCCTCAGGAGCATGAGTCACGCCTGAGTCCTCAGACAAGAGGCCGGCAGGCGTGTGCTTCAGGGTGACTGGCGGGCGTGGTTGGCAGCCTCCACACCGAGGCTGTGGACGCAGCTTTCAGCGCAGTAGGAGCGGAGTCCGTGGTCGCTGCACGCAGAGCTCTGCGGGGAGAGCCTCGCAGTCCCACGTGTGGAGCCTGATGTTTAATCGCATGTCCGTCCGTGTCCGTGTGAACGCGGTGTTGAACTTACACGGAGATCTCTGCCTCTTCACTTCCAGGCCCAGATCGTGGGCCCCATGTAAGGCTCGTTGGCTGTTATAAACGGGAAGAGGAACACTGGCCTAGGCCTGTCAGGGCGGGGGAGGGAGCAGGTCTTTCTTGGCCTTAGTTCCTTCTGCAAACCCCGGGACCAGGGTCAGCAGCCAGGCGGGGTGGGGCTCAGTGCCCGGCGAGAGTGCGCTCTGTCGTCGAAGCTGTCACGTGTGTGTCTCTGTCTCTGTGTGAGTTTCTGTGTGCACATGCATGTGTCTATATGTCTGTGTGTGTCTGTGTGCATGTGTGTGTCTTTGTGTGTCAGTGTCCGTGTGCATGTGTGTGTGTCTCTCTCTGTGTCTATGTGTGTCTGTGTGCATGCTTGTGTGTGTCCCTGTGTGTGTGTCCGTGTGTGCCTGTGTGTGTCTGTGTGTACGTGTGTGCATGTGCGTGTCTCTGTGTGTCTGTGTGTGTGCTTGTGTATCTCTGTGTGTGTCCCTGTGTGTGTGTCCCTGTGTGTCTGTGTGTGTATCTCTGTGTGTGTCCCTGTGTGTGTGTCCGTGTGTGTCAGTGTGTGTCCCTGTGTGTGTCTGTGTGTGTCCCTGTGTGTGTGTCCCTGTGTGTCTGTGTGTGTATCTCTGTGTGTATCTCTGTGTGTGTTCCTGTGTGTGTGTCCCTGTGTGTCTGTGTGTGTCCCTGTGTGTGTGTCCCTGTGTGTGTGTGTGTATCTCTGTGTGTGTTGTGTGTGTCGT
>NW_005355204.1:1213617-1218212 GCF_000412655.1 Myotis brandtii | reverse complement strand
TGTGTATCTGTGTGTGTGTCCCTGTGTGTGAGTATGTGTGTGTGTCCTTGTGTGTGTGTGTCCCTGTGTGTGTCCGTGTGTGTGTCTCTGTGTATCTCTGTGTGTGTCCCTGTGTGTGAGTATGTATGTGTGTCTGTGTGTGTGTCCTTGTGTGTGTGTGTCCCTGTGTGTGTCCCTGTGTGTGTCCGTGTGTGTGTGTGTATCTGTGTGTGTGTCCCTGTGTGTTTGTGTGTGTGTGTGTGTGTGTGTGTGTCTGTGTGTGTGTGTGTGTCTGTGTGTGTGTCCCTGTGTGTGTGTGTGTGTGTGTGTGTGTGTGTATTCCCTCCCTGGTCTCATCAGAGGCTGCTGCTATCTGACACTCACACCATCTTGGTGGCGTGTCCTTCTCCTGACCTCCCAGGTGGCGTCTGTGGCACCCAAACGCAGCGCCCCCTCTCCAGCGTGAGGCACAGGAGGGAGCAGACGGAGGCCCCCCTCCCCTCAGCGGTGCTCACCCACCGGGAAGGCAGCGACCAGTCACGTGCATCCAGGGCTCCTTAGGGCGCTCCTGTGGGCCTGTGGGCTCTGGGCTTGAGTCTTTAGTTATTTTAGGCAAAATAATTTTAATTTAACAAGTAACACAGAAAGTGAGCAGAGCCGCTTGGGGACCTGCCGTTCTGTCCGGGGTGGGGCACACCTGCAGGAGGGGGACCCCGCTGGGAGCCCCCAAACGCGCTCAGAACCGAAGCGCAGGCGCCGCTGTTTGGAGCGTTTTCCTCCTCACAGGCCTGTCACTCACGGGTCAGACACTGAGAATGTTTTCTTTCTTTTTCTTCAATTAACCGTTTTGGCTGGTCACCGCTTCTACATCACGCTCAGTCCATCTCCTGGCCTCTCTCAGTGTCCTGAGCCTGCCTGTGGGTGAACACAGCGCCCCCCGTCCTGCCTGTGGGTGGACACAGCGCCCCCCATGCTGCCTGTGGGTGGACACAGCGCCCCTGTCCGGCCTGTGGGTGGACACAGCGCCCCCCGTCCTGCCTGTGGGTGGACACAGCGCCCCCGTCCTGCCTGTGGGTGGACACAGCGCCCCCCGTCCTGCCTGTGGGTGGACACAGCGCCCCCGTCCTGCCTGTGGGTGGACACAGTGGCCGCGGAGGCTGCTCTGTGAACGTGTGGACGGGTTGCCCCTGGCGCTCTACATCGAGGGTCTCCAGGGCCCTGGGTCGGAGAGGATGTGAGCATCTGTTAGTGCGTCTGCTTTGTATTCAACCCGCCAGGGAAGGAGTGGCCCGGCCCCAGGGAGGGAGCCGCACGGAGGCCCTCCTCGGCCTCGGCTCTGCACAGGCTGCCACTCTTCATCATGTTTTAATTTTCAAATAAATTGCTTCCATTACCCTTCAGTTCACAGCGCCGCGTGGGCCTCCCTGCTCATTAACGGCTCCCGGCGCTCGGCCGGGTCGGCTTCTGCACAGCGGCCGCAGCCGTGCGAAGGGCCATCTGTGTGGTTTGTGGGATGAGTGTTGTTGAGTCCGTGAAAATGCCGGCCGAGAGAGCTGCTGGAATTGGTGCTTTGATGGAAGCTCGCGGCGTCTGAGGACTGCAACCGTGACTGCAGGCTGGAGGAGGCATCGCTGCCCGCCCCCGCCCCGCCCCCAACGCCTGGCAGAGGTCATCTGGGGTCGCAGGGCTGGGGGCATTCTTGGTCACTGCCAGCCCCACCAAAGCCTCGCCAGCACAAAACCAAACACCAAATTAAGCCGTGTCTGTAAAAACACTGTTTAAAAACACATCTCGCCCTGGCCAGTGTGGGTCAGTGGTTAGAACGTTGGCCCAACACCGAAGGATCGTGGGTTCGATTCACAGTCAAGGGCACGGACCTGGGTTGCAGGTTCGATCACCAGCCCTGGTCGGGGAGTGTGTGAGGCAGCCAATCCATGTGTCTCTCTCACATCGATGTTTCTCTCTCCTCCTCCGCCCTCCCTTCCACTCTCTGGTCTGCCCATGGACGTTAAAAATCAACGAAAAAACATCCTGGGGTGAGGAGTAACAAGACAGACAGACAGACAAGTCAAC
Source organism: Myotis brandtii (assembly GCF_000412655.1). NCBI lineage: Eukaryota > Metazoa > Chordata > Mammalia > Chiroptera > Vespertilionidae > Myotis > Myotis brandtii. Next base: position 1,216,160 of record NW_005355204.1, on the reverse strand, counting down.
CAGCCCCACGCCTCCCGGCCCAGAGCTGACTTATCGGCATCAGAACCAGCGTGATCTCAAAGTGAAGTGATGACTCCTCCCCCAGATGTGCTTGTTTCTAGTGACGTGCTGGGGTCGATAATGCGCCTCAGCCCGTGCCTGGGCCACGTGGGACGGGGCAGAGCGGCCCCTCCGTGACCGAGCCGCCGCCGGCCCCTGCGGACTGTCTGCCCCTCGCACACCCCAACGGGGCATCTCTCCCACCCCACTGCTCACTTTCACTAAATTTTTAACCGCTTTTAAAAACTGTAGTAGAACACACACAACATAAACCTTTCCCTCTTACTCACGTCAGGTGAGCGGTGCAGTGGCATTAAGTCCATCACCTCCATCATCTCCCAAAATTTGTCATCTTCACAAGCAACCTCTGCCCAGGACCCCCCTGCCCAGTCCCTGGTAACCTTTACTCCACCGCCTGCCGCTGCGCCCTCCTCTGGGCCCGAGAGCAGCCTGCACAGCGCTGGCTCCAGTGCCTGGCCGGCCGCACGGAGCTGCTGAGCTCTGTGTCCTCGTCCTCAAGCGGCGCCCGCCCGCATGCAGCCTCAGAGTGCTCTGCCCTCCTTGTGTGGTTAGTTGTCACCCGAGGGTATTTCCCATTGATCTTTAGGGAGAGTGGAGGGGAGGGAGGGTGGGAGAGAGAGAGAGACATCGATGTGAAAGAGACACATCCATTCACGTGCCCCAACCGGGGCGTGGATGGAACCTGCGGCCCAGGTGTGTGCCCTGGACCTGGTTGGCGACCCTTCGGTGTGTGGCTGACTCTGACCATTGAGCCACGCTGCTGGGCACGGCCTTCCTCTTTAAGGCTGAGTCCGAGTCCAGTGTGTGGAGGGACCACACTTGCTACCCAGTCCCCCGGCACTGCAGCTGGCTGCTTCCCGACGGCCATGAATAGCGCTGCAGGACCCGGCACACGTGTCCCCTCGAGTCCCTGCTTCTGGTTTTGGTAAATTCTTGCTGAGTCACATCCGTGGGCCCAGCGCTGTGGGAAGTGGGACTTGCCCTTCCCCCACGAGGGGGTGGCTGGGCAGGTTCTGGGCACCAGCGGGTCAGGGACCGGACGAGGGGATAAACCGGCCCGGGATGGGGGGCGAGGTAAACAGGAGAGGGCCTTCTGCCCCCCGTCGCCTGCTCCACGCGGGCAGCGCTCAGTGGCTGAGGCAGTGGACAGACCAGCGGCATGCGCACCGCGTTGTCTCCGGGACGGGTGGGCTGAGTTTCTGGGTGCTGCTGGACCCCGCGTCTTGGAGCCGCCTGATGCCTCTCCAAGCAGGGGCAGGGACACCCACAGAGGGCAGGGATCCCTGTGGGCCAGAGGGCGGGCCCCCCACAGGCAGGCTCCGGCCAGGGGCTGCTTCACCGGCTGTGGCAGGCAGGCCTGTGTCTACGGACCTTCACGGTCCCGGCCCCCGGGGCAGGGCCACTCTGGCCCTGGATCCCCCCACCAGTTTGAGAACAGAGCGGCAGACAAGGGGGCCTGGGTGATGGGTGGGGGTGTCCTTCTGAGGTCCGTGCAGGAGCAGCCCTTTGGGGTCCCAGCCTCAGGGCTGTGGGGGCACCCGGCCTGCCGGGCGCTCAGCTGTGCCCACCTGGGCTGGAGGGCATGTTTGGTATCAGAAGGTGGGGTCTTCCATCCTGAGGGCTGCCTTAGGCTGAGTGCGGAGAGCTAATGGGGCAGGGAGAGAGGGAGGGAGCAGGAGAGGGAGCCCACCTAGAACCTGGTTATGAACAAGGCCCCTCCCTCCTCTCCCCTTCCCTTCCCTCCCTCCCTCTCCCTCTTCCCCCCTCTCCCCCTCCCTCTCTCCCTGGTAGGTGAGCGAGGCTCTTCAGTGGAGGAATAGGATGGTGCGGGCAGTGATGGACGGCTGTTTTTGAGTCCCTGTCGCTGTGCAGATAAGATGAGGCTCACAGATTCCCTTGTCCCTCATCCCCGTAATGTGCCATTTTCGTTCAGTGCTGCTTAAGGCCTCGGTGCCAGGCCTTTCTATTCTCGTCTGAATAGTCAATGGAACATTTGGGGCTGATAAGAGGAGAGGCCCTGGTTACTTGGCAACGGCTGGAACGAGGGCTGCTGAGGAGATTGGCTGCTGGAGATAGCCCGCCTTTCTCTTTCCCGCGGCTTATCTCCGCGTCTGCGTCCTCGCAGACTGCACCCCACACCGTGGAGGTGGGTGGGACCCCAGCTCCTGGCACATGGGGTTTGCTGGGTGCCCTGGAGCGGCCTTGGTCAGATGCCGTCCCCTGTCCTGGGTCTGGGCGCCCTGGCTCCCTGGTGCTCCCGTGTCTGGACGGAGGTCAGGGCTGGCATACCTCGCCCTGAGACGGGCAAGGAGCCTGTCACTTCACGAACAGAAGGGAAAACAGCACTGAAATGGCCAAGGTGTTGCCAAGGTGCCAGTCCAGGCTGGACCCGGGGCCTCTCCTCGGGCTAAGGCAGGTGGCAGCAGCCGGGCACTAGAGGCTCACAGGGCTGCTTCCTGGTCTTTCCCCAGGAACCCCTTCTG
>NW_005355204.1:1210771-1213454 GCF_000412655.1 Myotis brandtii | reverse complement strand
GCTGCTGTCCCCCGCCCCCCGCCGGCCCGAGGACTTTCTGCCACCAGCAGCAGCAAGCATGGGTTTGGGTTGGTCCCACCAGCGCATTCCCTGGTCAGTTTGGTCTGGTTTCCCGTAGCAAATGCTAAGACAGATTTGGTCATTAGAAACTGTGCTTTCTTTAGCATTTCTTTTATCAATTGTTCACATATCTGGATCCTTAAATAAAATGTGAGTACCTAGCAGACATGAGCTGTGTCCTTTATTTTTTCTTTAAATATATTTTTATTGATTTCAGAGAGGAAGGGAGAGGGGAAGAGAGATAGAACATCAATGATGAGAATCATGGATCGGCTGCCTCCTGCACGCCCCCTACTGGGGATCAAGCCCACAACCCAGGCCTGTGCCCTGACCGGACTCGAACCCGGGACTTTTCAGTCTGCAGGCCGACGCTTGATCCACTGAACCAAACCGGCCAGGGCTGCATCCTTTTTACCTTTGTATTTTCTTCTGTGCCCGGCGCACAGCACAGCTTCTGGACCACAGTGCACACGCAGAGCAGCCTGCGTGTCTGAGCGTTTGGAAGGCGGCCTCAGGCATCCGCCAGCAATGTGCTTTGCACTAACCGGTGGGGAACGTCAGGCCCGAGGGCCGTGTAAGGCCTGCGAAATCACTGGGCCAGGCCCTGCCAAGGCATGAGGCTGAGTGAATTAACGTTTGACCAGATAGAGCAGGCTCATTGCTGAGTTGGTGACTGTATGGCCCGCGAGGGATGTTGTCAGTGCCCTGGCCTTGGTCGGAGGGGCTGGCCCGGGGGATTGCTCTTCTGTTGGAGTTAAAGTCAGCCCCTGGGCCCAGGGCCTGTGCCCCTCTGCAAGGCAGCCAGGCCTGTGTCAATATCCAAAACGAGAAGCAAAAGTCCAGCAAGGGTGCGGCTGGGTGCCTTCCCTCTCCCTGAACCCGGGCGGCCAGGCCTTTCTCGTGGTGTGCGCCAATCCGGTGGGAGGCGACTCGCTGGCTCCTCCGGGGGCACGAGGGCCCTGCTGTGAGGAGGAGAGGATGCGAGTGAGCCGCTCAGAGGCGGGAGAAGGAGCCACGGAGGTCCAAACTAGCTGTGGTCGCTGCGCGAGGAGGCGACCTCACGCTCCCCTGGCCTGGGCTCCTGGGAGGTGCTTCCTGGGGTCACCCGTGGCTTCACCGCACTTTCCCCGCTGGTCTCCCTGTGCCTGCGGAATCGCAGGTTAGCAGACTAAGGCTCCAGGAGCTGGCTGGCTTGCCCAGAGCCACACGGCTCAGCAGAGGCAAAGCCAGGCGTTTGCACCCATGGGCTCGTGGGTGAGCAGCTGGGTGAGGCCGGTGAGCAGCCAGCCCTCGGTGAGGATCTTTCTTTGAGTGGAGTCTCCCCCCCGCCCCCCAGCCCCGCGCCTCTGGGATGTGCCCCTCAGCCTCTGCAGCTCCTCAGGCCTGAGGCCCTTCACTCTCTGAGGCCCCGAAACTGGCTCCGATTCCTAAGGGCACCTGGTCCCTCCGACCTGGAGGCTGGGGCGTCAGACGAGTTAGCCTTTCACTCTGCAGACCGGGGCGCCGAGGCGCCGAGAGGGGCTGGCCTGCCAGAGGCCATCCAGTGAGTTAGTTCCCGAGCCCGGTCGGAAGCTGAGAGGAGAGCACTGACCTGCAGGCCTAAAGTCTTCAACAGCCTAGAACCCAAGCCCAGGGGAGCGGAGGACCCAGGCCCAGGGAGGAGAGGGCTGAGGGGCCCGGAGCCAGGACGGCTGCAGGTGGAGAGGGAGACGTCTGCTCCGCCGGGCGAGGTGGGGGCCGGGCGACCCAGGCCCTCAGGACCTCTGTGTTCTCCTCTGTGAAGAAAGCAAAGGCTGCCGCTCCTTCTGCGAAACCCGGGTTCTCCTAGACCAGCGGTTCTCAACCTGTGGGTCGCGACCCCTTTGGGGGTCGAATGACCCTTTCACAGGGGTCGCCTAAGACCATCGGAAAACACATATATAATTACATATTGTTTTTGTGATTAATCACTATGCTTTAATTATGTTCAATTTGTAACAATGAAATTGGGGGTCACCACAACATGAGGGACTGTATTAAAGGGCCGCGGCATTAGGAAGGTTGAGAACCACTGTCCTAGACTCTCAGGTGTGACCTGCTGACCTCAGTGGCGGCCGAGCGCATGTCCGGCGGTGGCAGGCCGGTGCCTCCATCTCCGGAACAGAGAAGCCGGCAGAGCCGCTGCGCCCGCCCGAGGTGGAGAAAGCAGTTGGGAGAGGGGAGCGTCTCCATTTGAAAACCTGTTCCTGCTCTCACTCCTACACCGAGACCGAGTGATGGAAAGCCCCGGTCGATAGTTTCGAGAGGCGCGCTCTCCTGCAGGAAGGGCCCAGCGCGGGAGGCTCAGGTGGGATCCGTGTTTGCCAATCAATGTCGTGCTCAGGGTTGCTGGCCGCCCCGCGCCCGCCAGAAAGCTCCGGCCCCCACACCCGAGCCGCCAGCCCTGTCCAGGGTCAGGAGCCAGTAGAAGCCCAGGCGTTCTAGTAGCCGCCCAGACATCTTTGGAAAGCGCTGCCTCGCAGCTGGCTGTGGGGTCAGTGGGAGAAGCCTAGTGGATGCGGCTCAGGCAGCGGCCGGGGAAGCAGGTGTCTCGGGCAGCGGCTCTGCCACCTGAGTGACCACGGCTCTGACCGCAGCTTCGGTC
>NW_005355204.1:1208448-1210644 GCF_000412655.1 Myotis brandtii | reverse complement strand
GTGGGAGGTGAGGTCCCGCTGGCCCGGCCCCGGCTGTGAGCGCTGCCTCCCGCTCCCACCGCGCCCCCGAGATCCCTCGGCTCATCAGAGTGGGATGCCCATGGCGGTGCCCGGAAGTGCAGTTGGGACACGTGGATCCTGGGAGCGGGGTTTCTAGACCCAGGGGTACAGCTTGCACCTGAGCGTGGCCGGGCCCTGGCGGGCTGGCCTTTATCTTGGTCCCCACCTGTGCGGGGAGGAGGGCCGGCGGCCAGCAGCCAAGTGAAGATGGAGGGAGGCCCTGTCGGTCTGGCTGTGGCCTCGACAGGCCCGGAGCCCAGAGTGGCCCTCTGACAGGCCCGCCTCCCGCAGACCAGAGCCGGATGGAAGGTGTTTTGGGGGAGGCACAGAAGCCCCTGCACTTGACCGGTGCCTTTGTCCTGCTGACCTGTGAGAAATGTACCACCAAGGGGACCCCAGCACAGCCTGAGACCCAAGCGTCCAGCCGCGCAGCCCGCTCAGGGGGTGGCCTCTTTCTTCAGCCGGGCTCTCCCGTGGAGGCAGAGGAGTTCCAGGAAGGACGGTTTCCGGCGGCGAGACGGCGCGCGGCAGGCAGGACATTTCCCTTCCGCGTCTCAGGCTCCTCTGGGCTCCGCCCCACACCTCCTGTGGGCGCTGCGGGTCTGCTCCCTGCTCCCAGGTCCCGGCCGGCCCTCAGGGCTCGCGTTGCCTCTGGCGGAGCAGCTCTCCTTCCTCCCAGAGCCTCTGGTCTTCACGGTCACTGACTCCAGACCCAGCGGTGCCCTGCCCCATGTCGGCACCACCTCCACGGTCCTGCTCGGCCCCAGAGCTTCTTGCCTTACATCCCAGGGTGTAGTGAGCATTCGAAACCCAAGTGCGAGGTGACATCGTCCTGCATGCCAAGGCTGTGGGCTCCACCCCGGTCAGGGCACATGCGAGAACCAGCCAGGGATGCAGCCGTACGTGGGACAGCAGGCTGATGTCTGTCTCTCACATTAATAGACAAACCCAGCTGCAAAGTGCTGCAGGAGTCACAGAGCAGCGAGCACGTAGCCACGGTGAGGGAGGAGATGCACCTCGTGGGGTGAACGTGAAGCGGTCCTACCTCTGCAGCAGTGGGGCCAGGGCGCCCTGCTGGCCGTCCTCGTGGCCAGCCTGCCCCTTCGCGTGCCTCCCCGTGACGAAGTCCGTCCGTGACTCCTCCGCTGGCATGGAGGGCAGCCTCGACGGAGCCCAGGGCGCGCAGCTTCACTCTCGTCCTGTGGGCAGGGCCCCTCCGCTGTCCGCAGCTGCTCAGCCACAGCGCAGCCCTGGGCCGCCGCCTCCAGAAAGCCTTCCTTGGCCGGCTCAGCCTCTCTGCGGCGGTGGGCCTGTGTTGGGCCTTTGCTCTGAGCCCTGGTCCTGGCGCCGTGCGAGTGTCTCATCTCGCGGAGGAGAGGGTGGTGTGTTCCCGGGTGCGAACTGCTGAGCTGGAGTTTGTGGACAAAGTAGACACCAAATGTGGTCACCGGTCTAAACTCCTCACGAAGCAAAGGCACATGTGCACACTGCAAGCATAGAACTGTGTGCGTGTGCTTGTGCCTGTGTGCACACGTGTGTGTGTGTGTGTGTGAGCGTGTGCATGTGCTGACGCCGGCCTCCCTGGGGAGCAGCAAATTCATCTCCTCTCTGGAGCTGGCGCTGGGCACACCTGGTGGGTCTGTGGCGTGTCTGGCGGCCAGGCATCTCTGTCCTGAGCTGAACCGAGCTGTCCTGAGGAGGGTCCGGCTCTGCGGGGAGGAGGCCAGGAGGGGCCCCTGCTGCTGCTTCGTCTGTGCCGCTGCCTGGGGCCAACGCTGAGGCAGGGAGAGGTGCTCGGGAACCAGTCTATAGCCCAGTGATGGCGAACCTTTTGAGCTCGGCGTGTCAGCATTTTGAAAAACCCTAACTTAACTCTGGTGCTGTGTCACATATAGAAATTTTTTTATATTTGCAACCATAGTAAAACAAAGACTTATATTTTTGATATTTATTTTATATATTTAAATGCCATTTAACAAAGAAAAATCAACAAAAAAATGAGTTCGCTTGTCACCTCTGACACGCGTGTCATAGGTTCGCCATCACTGCTATAGAGTGTGATGTGGAGCAGCAGGTCCTGGGCTGATGGGCACATGAGCAGGTGCAGCCCCCGGGCTGGGGGTGGGTTACGCTCGG
>NW_005355204.1:1204196-1208304 GCF_000412655.1 Myotis brandtii | reverse complement strand
GGCCGGGGCCGGGGCCGAGGCCGGCCTGGGGGTGGGTTACGTTCCTGAGCACCCAGGCCTGGTGCTCAGACCTGTGCTCGGAGCCGCTGCAGACAGACCATGTGGTTCCTTTTGTCCCGAGGGCCTGGCTGCTCCCTCGGCGGATGAATGCAGTGTGTTTACTTGTACAGTGTTTGGAGGCCCTGAATGCATGTCCCAGGCCACTGTCCACGTCCACAGACCCTCTCCCCCCAGTCCTCATGTGTGCTGCCCCCACGAGGAATTCTGCTCGTGGGTGAATTAGGTCACGTCTCTCCTCTGCCCCATAACAGTCCAGGACCCCCTTTGCCACGCCCTCACCTGTGACGGCTTTATAATCGTGGCACCTTTTCTGCCTCTCTTCTCGCTCCAAAGTCAAGAGCATTGTTTTTGAGGTTTCCAGGGAACGGAGATAATATGGCTGCACATGCACATTTTTTCCATGAATAAACCATTTGCACACATTCTTGAACAGGTGTAAGCAATGCAATAATTCCTAATTGTGCTCTTGAGTAACGACCCCACTTGGAACATCTAAGTGATCAAGTTATGTTTATTAATTCCCCAGTCCCATTACCTCTTCCCAAAGAGATAATGAAGAAATGCAAAAAAAAGACATAAAAAATAAAACATAAAAGATATTAGAAAAAGAAGAAAAGAGGGTAAAATGTCATGGGTGCAGAAAAAACGGTTTCATTGCTACTGTACCTGCCCCTAACACCACCAGGCTGAGCAGCTAAGAGATCCATGACGCGGCGGAGCTGCCCATGGCCGGGGCTCCTCCCGAGGACGCTCTCGACAGATGCGGTGATGCCGCGGTCCCGTCGGCGCTTCTCTCAGTGCCGTTGGCGCTTCTCTTCACATGAGCGGAGACGTGTCCCAAGGGAACTTCCCCATAACCGTTCTCTCGAGGGGAGACCGAGGCTGACTTGCTCACGCCTGGGGCTCCCTGACCAGCTGGTTCTGGTTGTCCTCGGAGATGCCTCGCGCCTGGCAGTCCCAGAGCCACACGTCAGAGAGTCTAGCACGAGGTCCCTTCCCAGAGCAGGTCCCCTAGGACCGCCTCCCCAGGCGTGAGGCTGGGACAACCAGCCTGGGACCCGGGGAGGGGAGGGGGGTGGGAGGAGGTGCGGGGCTTGCTGGGGAAACAGACACATGCACCTTGTTGGCAGCCTCCGGCATGAACCCCATCTGTCTCAGGGGCCCCTGGCCCTTCGCCCCGGCTCACCTGCTGGGGTTGAAGACTCCTAAGTTTATGTGGGATTCCAGCATGTTGGGATTCTAGCTGATGATGCTATAAATTTGTTATAAATTTATCTTTTAGGCAAATGGAGAAGCACCAGTTAATCAGCCACAGATTTTTATTTAGTCCATGGGGGCTGCAGAGCGTGGTGTCGGGGCCCTGAGCTGAGGGTGCTGGTACTGAAGGGGTGAGGGGAGAGGAGCGGTCCTGTGTGTGCACGTGGGACGGAGCGCGTGTGCATGTGTGTATCTGTGTGAGTGCAGGCACATGTGTGTGCCATGGGAACAGAGGGCACTCAGTTCCACGGACGAAGGGGACGTGGTTTGGGCCTGGACGTGGGTCCAGCAGCCCGGCTCTTGGACAGACTGTGTCCGTGTTTCGGGACAGTGACGTTTATGAGTGAAAATGGCTTTGCTGGTGGGAACACACGAACGGACCAGGTAAACAAGCAACTTTTCCCCACATTCTTCAAAAACTCCGGCAAAGCCCCTTCCTTGTTCCCTCCCCAGTTCTGGGTGACAGTTAGCAACGCGTCCCTGCCAGAGCCTGAGCAGAGGCGGCAGCTGGGAGGTGGCCTTCTCTTTCTGTCTGTAGCACCATCCCTGGGGTCCCCAGAGGCAGTGGGGACCCAGTGTTCTGCTCTGCAAAATGAAGGCGGGGTGCCTTGCTAGAAATTGGGTTTGGGGACAGCCCAGAGTCCACTGAGTTCTCCAACATTTAGAGTTTTAAGGCCACACCACGCGTGTGTGGTTGCTGTGGTCAGTGCCCACAGAAGGATGTGGACTTGCTCCCGGGCCTGGGGGGCAGTGATCAGGGCCCAGGGGGCAGAGATCAGGGCCCCGGGGGCAGAGATCAGGGCCCGGGGGGCAGCGATCAGGGCCCCGGGGAGCAGCGATCAGGGCCCGGGGGGCAGCGATCAGGGCCCAGGGGGCAGAGATCAGGGCCCGGGGGGGCAGCGATCAGGGCCCGGGGGGCAGCGATCAGGGCCCAGGGGGCAGAGATCAGGGCCCGGGGGGGCAGCGATCAGGGCCCGGGGGGCAGCGATCAGGGCCCAGGGGGCAGAGATCAGGGCCCGGGGGGGCAGCGATCAGGGCCCGGGGGGCAGCGATCAGGGCCCAGGGGGCAGAGATCAGGGCCCGGGGGGGCAGCGATCAGGGCCCGGGGGGCAGCGATCAGGGCCCAGGGGGCAGAGATCAGGGCCCGGGGGGGCAGAGATCAGGGCCCTGGGGGCAGCGATCAGGGCCCAAGGGGCAGAGATCAGGGCCCGGGGGGCAGAGATCAGGGCCCCGGGGGCAGCGATCAGGGCCTGGGGGGCAGCGATCAGGGCCCTTGGGCAGCTATCAGGGCCCTTGGGCAGCGATCAGGGCCCGTGGCCATCAGGACAAGGCCATGTCCCCTCTCCAGCCAGCAGGACGGCTTTGTTACTGCTTTGAAGAGACTCACTGTCTATGGGCCGTCTCTCAGAACATTCCCCTGACCCCGAGCCCCTCTCTGCCATGCACACACAGAAGGGGCCACCTGCAGCTGGCAACCCTCGGCGTTCTTTTGGTTCACCTCTGAAGAGGCCAACACCCTCATCGAGCCACCCTCCTCTGAAAGGACAGCTCCCTTCACCCCGCGGCTCTGGCCCCGGGCCAGCCCTGCCTGCCGGCCCCTGGCACCTCCTGCCGTGGAGAAGGTCGGCGCCTCTGTGCTGTGCTCAGAGCCTGTGTGTCACCCACCTCAGTCACGAGGGAATCTCCACGTGGCACAAGTCTGGGCACCCTTGAGAGAGTAGAGTCTGTGTTTGCCCCAGTGTGTGGCCCCCAGGGCTGTTTTGCCCACCCATCCTGCCCGCCCACCCAGTGGGATGTTAGAGCAGGCGTCCCTGCATTTCCCAGGTCAGGGTGCGGCGCAGTGACATGCATGGATGGAATCTACCCCTCATAGGGAAGGGGCTTTGCACACGCTTAGCAGGTGTGGGGACAGGAAGTGTTAGAGGTGTGCTGAGTGTGCGCAGTCCCACAGGGAACAGAGAAGAGGCAGGTGAGTGGACCAGGTTTCTGTATTGGGGATTCCTGTCTCCTGGATGAAGATATGAGTTTCAAACAGCAGCATCCTTGGGTTTTCATGGTGAGTGTGGCAGTTAAATGTTAGAGGCTTTGTATATGTGCACACACATGTATATACAAATGCATGCAGAAACATGTGTACATATATGCACACACACATAATATATACACAGATGCACGCATCACATATAAATGCTGCACGCATGCACGCACAGGCACATGCATGTTCAGGAATGTGCACGTGGCATAGAGACATTCACGAATGTTCACACATGTATACATGTAGGCAAATGACACACAAAGGCAACACACACCCCAGCATATAGGTAGCCACACATGCGCACACATGTGCGCACACACACCACACATACACACACAACAGATATATGTGGTCACACCCCACCCCCATGTGAACACACCTGTATGCGGACATGTGTACACATGCACACAGGTAGACACACAAATACACATTTATACACATTCACACACATATGTATGCACATGTCTACACACAGACTATATAAACAACCCATACCAATCAATGTTTTTCTGTATACTTCAGAAGGGAAAGAATTACTGGGACCTTCCAAAATAGGCCATGTCTTTGGCCATTTTCCTCTGAGACTCTGAGTGACTTGGTGCATTTCCTGAGGGAGGTGATTCTTGGTTCATATCCGGCAGCATGGTCACCACGAAGGTTTGGGATCCAGTAGCCTGACTTCTCTTCCTCGCGGTCAGCTGCCGGCCCCCCACGGCCTTGCGGTCAGCTGCCGGCCCCCCATGGCCTTGTGGACAA
>NW_005355204.1:1192545-1204049 GCF_000412655.1 Myotis brandtii | reverse complement strand
GCTGCTGCCCCCCCCTCCCTGGCCTCGTCCCCACACTCCGGCTCGGTTTCCCCATCTATACCATGTGGGCTGGGCCATCTCAGTGCTTTTTCTGGTCCCCACACTACGATTCTACTGTCACAATATTTCCATTTGACAAGTAAAGCGAGAGCTTCCAGGACATTCTGAAGAGTGCATTTCCCCTTTGCCCCCCCCCCCCCCCCCCCGTCTGTGCCCCCCACAAGCACACCACCCACAGGCACGGAGTCCTTGGTACAAAACCAAACCAGAGAACAGGGCACTTGTGGAGGGTGTGCTCGCCGCAGACAGGCCAGCGTGCTGGCGGCGTGGGGACGAGACCCTCCCTGTAGGAGCTGTCACCACCTCTGGGTGGGTGGCAGATGCGTGAATTTTGGGCCGGCAGACGGTGCACTCCTCCATGCACTGTGGTTAGAGGTGTGCTGAGTCACGGGGCTTTGCAAAGTCCCACAGAAGTCCCAGTGATGCGTGCGACACTTCAGATGACTCTGCTAAGGACAGGGCTCGTCAGTCCAAGCCAGGGGTCCTCAAACTTTTTAAACAGGGGGCCAGTTCACTGTCCCTCAGACCTTTGGAGGGCCGGACTATAGTTTTAAAAAAAACTATGAACAAATTCCTATGCACACTACACATATCTTATTTTGAAGTAAAAAAACAAAATGGGAACAAATACAATATTTGTATTTGCATGTGGCCCGCGGGCCGTAGTTTGAGGACCCCTGGTCCAAGCACATGTGTGCCCCCGGCAGTGCGCGGCTGCTAATTAGACTTGTGCGAGTGAGGCTTTCCTCAGCTGCCCCGGCAGGGACGCGGGCGAACAATGAGGGACGCGTTTCCGTCCGGCCGAAGCTGCAGATGGCCACCCTGTGTGGGCAGCACGGTCCCCATTGGGCCTTTGGGTGGAGAAGGTGGCGATTTGAATGTGTGGAGCCCTACAGGAAGCTTGTCTCTCAGCCAGTGGTTCCAGGGCCTAAGGAACGGGGTGTGGCTGGGAGGGACGTGGAGGAGCAGGTCCTCCTTCGGACAGAGGGTGGGAGCTGCGGGATTGTCCCGGAATGCGCCCTGCTCGGCCAGCACCGCTGCTGGGTTCTCAGAAAGCCCTCACCCTGGCTGGTGCGCAGGCCACCCCACGTCAGCGCCTCCCGCGTGGCGCTGTGGGAGGCATCCATGGGCCTCGTGGCTTCTGCAAGTTAACATTACCCTTCCTGGGGGTTCTGTTTCTCATCTGGAAAACCAGTTCTGAATGTCACTGCGTGGAAATTACAAAAAGTGAGGGGTGGGGAGGTGGGGAGGAAGGGATGGGAACGCGAATAAAAAACCCAAGTGGCTCTGGGTTCTTGAGCCTCTCTCCAGCTCTGCCTTTGTTCCCCACAGCCCACGGCCCATGTCCACGGCCAACAACCACGGCCCACGGCCCACAGCCCACAGCCCATGCCCACGGCCAACGACCACGGCCCACACCCACGGCCCACAGCCCACGGCCAATGGCCACGGCCCACACCCACAGCCCACGGCCCACTCTCACAGCCCATGGCCATGGCCCATGGCCCATGGTACACTGTCCTTACTCAGATAAGCCATTGCTCTCACAGTGCCCTGACATCTGAGAGCTGTGATGATGTTCTGAAGCCCTTGCGAAGCCTGGCCACGGTGTAGTGAGGGTGTAATGCCTTCCTCCTCTCTGAAAAGGAAACATCACTTTCTCTTCTCTGCCTCCCTTTTTCTCACAGACGGAGTGTTTGGAAGGTGCCAGAAGGTTCCGGTGACAGATGTCTACCACTATGAGGTGTCGCCGGGGGCCCAGCAGCGTCTGAGGGCCGCCCTGCTGCAGCTGTCCCGCGCAGGTAGGCAGGAATGGAGCCGGGGGGCTCCCGGGGCCGCTGTCCCCGCAGCGCTCAGGGCTCAGCGACACTCTGCTTCTCAGAATTCTGAGGGTCGAGAGGAAGTAGGACCGACTTAGTGGCGGGGAGAAGAGGCTGGAGCAGGAGCGCCTGCGGGAGAGGCGGGCGGGCGGCTGCGGTGTGCAGATCCACAGTCGCTCTGCAGCGCTTCGCGGGCGAGCGGGCGCCGGCGGGCAGGTGGGGGCTGCTCACCGGGTGACCATCCGGCCCCACCGCCCATCACGGAGAAAAGCAGTCACCGCTCTGCCGCTGTGGGCAAATTGTTGTCCTACAGTTTTCCACAGGGGAGTCCTGTTAACTGTTTGCTCAGATAATTTTTAATTTTCAATAACTTGAACATTATGATGTAGAACTGTTATTTATAATTCACATATGCACGAGCCTGGACCAGAGGCCGACCCAGCTCAGCATGGTGGGGAGAGGGCCTCAGGCCGACCCAGCTCAGCATGTAGGGGGGTGAATATTAATTAAATATTCACCCACTTTTGATTAGATTTGGGCTACACAGAATTATTTGTATTAATAGCCATCAGATTAAATATACGGTTTATGCACTCAGTTCACTTCCTAGCTCAGTGTGTGGGGGGCTCAGGCCAACCCAGCTCAGCATGTGGGGGGCTCAGGCCGATCCAGCTCAGCATGTGGGGGGGCTCAGGCCGATCCAGCTCAGGCCGATCCAGCTCAGCATGTGGGGGGCTCAGGCCGATCCAGCTCAGCATGTGGGGGGCTCAGGCCGATCCAGCTCAGCATGTGGGGGGCTCAGGCCGATCCAGCTCAGCATGTGGGGGGCTCAGGCCGATCCAGCTCAGCATGTGGGGGGCTCAGGCCGATCCAGCTCAGCATGTGGGGGGCTCAGGCCGATCCAGCTCAGCATGTGGGGGGCTCAGGCCGATCCAGCTCAGCATGTGGGGGGCTCAGGCCAACCCAGCTCAGCATGTGGGGGGCTCAGGCCGATCCAGCTCAGCGTGTGGGGGGCTCAGGCCAACTCAGCTCAGCATGTGGGGGGGCTCAGGCCAACTCAGCTCAGCATGTGGGGAGCGATGGGAGGGGCTTGTGGGGTGAAGCCTCGTGTGGTGGCCAGGCCTAGAGTGGGGCCTCCATGCCACTGTGGGTCCTGGGCTCTCTCGGGCTGTGTGTGGCTCCAGAGGAAGACGTGTGTGGTCCAGTGAGTAAGGGGAACAGAACTGGCTGGGCTCCCCCGGGTGTCTGCAGTGAGCGTGGTTTCTTAAGGGCCGGGCAGTGCTGAGTGGCAGGGCTCAGCAGAAGTGGGCGCATTCAGGTCCTGTCCGTGATTAGCTACGGGGCTTGGCCGGCCACAGGTGGGGGAGCCACTGAGCGTCTCAGCCAGGCTGTGGTCTGCGCCTGGGCCGGAAGTCTGCAGGGCAGGCCTTGGGGGGATGATGGATGGGGCGGGTCATCCAGGACAAGGAGGGTGGGAGCACCGAGCTCCTGCAGAAGCCAGCCTCACAGGAGCTGGGGAAGCTGAGGGTGAGGGTGAGGCTGAGGGTTAGAGGGTGAGGGTTATGGTTAAGGGTAAGGGTGAGGCTGAGGCTGAGAGTGAAGATGAGGGTAAGGGTTAGAGGGTTAGGGTTAGGGTTACAGGGTTAGGGTTATGGTTAAGGGTGAGCGTGAGGCTGAGGCTGAGGGTTAGAGGGTTAGGGTTAGGGTTAAGGGTGAAGGTGAGGGTTACGGTTAGAGGGTTAGGATTAGGGTTAGGGTTAGGGTTAGGGTTAGAGGGTTAGGGTTGCAGGGTTAGGGTTATGGTTAAGGGTAAGGGTGAGGCTGAGGCTGAGAGTAAAGATGAGGGTAAGGGTGAGCATTAGGGTTAGGGTTACAGGGTTAGGGTTACAGGGTTAGGGTTATGGTTAAGGGTGAGCGTGAGGCTGAGGCTGAGGGTTAGAGGGTTAAGGTTAGGGTTAGGTTAGAGGGTTAGGGTTAAGGTGATGGTGAGGGTGAGGGTTAGGTTTAGAGGGTAGGGGTGAAGTTAGGTTAGGGTTATGGTTAGGGTTAAAACAGGGTGAGAGTGAGGATTAGGGGTAGGGTTAGAAGGTTAGGTTTAGGGTTATGGTTAGGGTTAAATGTTAGGGTTAGGGTTAGAGGGTAGATGTGGGGGTGGGGTGAGGTTGAGGGTTAGGATTAGGGTACAGTTAGTGTTAGAGGGTGTGGTGAGGGCTAAGGTTAGAGTTAGGGTTAGATGGTGGGGTTGAGGGTGAGGGTGAGGGTTAGGGTTAGAGGGTGGGGTGGAGGGTTAGAGGGCGGGGGTGAGGGTGAGGGTTAGGGTTAGAGGGTGGGGGTTAGGGTTAGAGGGTGGGGGTGAGGGTGAGGGTGAGGGTGAGGGTTGGAGAGTGAGGGTGAGGTAGGTGGCCAGCTGCTGGCAGGGTCTGTGGGTCAGAGCGAGTCGGCTGCGGAGACCCGTTTCCTCCGCATTATGGCTGGGGTCATGCAGAACCATAATAACCCAGTGAAGTCCCCTGGTGACTGGGTGGCATGCCGTCTCGTGTTCAGTGCCTATGAAAGTCTGGTGCAGGCCAAAAGCAGTTTCTTCTTTTTGCAATCCTCCCCTGAGGATGTGTTTTTATTGATTTTTTTTTAGAGAGAGAGAGAAGGAGAGAAACATCGACTGTAGAGAGCAACCTAGATCGGTTGCCTCCTATACATGCCCGGAACACCCGTCCCCAGTGTCTGACAGGGACTGGGGCTGGGCCCGGGGTCTGTGTGTTCAGTGAGCACCGGCTGACCCAGGTGGCGGGTGTTCGGCCACCGGCATGTGTCACCCCTCCTTTTGCAGCTGTGTGCGCGGACTCATGGTCTGGTGGTGCCCATGTGTGGGACAGGGCCCAGGTCACCTGCATGTGAGCGTGAAGGTGGGTGGTTTGGTGTATTTAGATTCTGCACTGCTGCTCCCGATCTGCCAGTAACAGTCCTTACTGTGAGAGCTCTGCTGGCACTGCTTCACTCCACACATGCACACACATGCATATGCACACACAAATGAGCACACGTGGACTCACAGATGCACACACATGTACAAACACACACATACCTGAACAGATATGTACACACTAACACCAACACACATACATCCCTGTGCACATATATACAAACACGCATCCATATGCCCACATGTTCAGCAACACAGGCACCACTGTGCACACAGGACCGCATGTGCACACCCACATATCCATCCATGTGCATTCCCCCACCTCCATGTGCATACACACAGATGCACACACACATTACCACACATACACCAGTGTGCACACATGTCACGTGCCTACAGACATACACATGCACATGCGTACAAACACACAGATGTGCGTGTGCCCACACCCTTTGGGGTCCCTCACCTAACATGGTGCTTCCCACGGAGCTGTCATCGAATCCCCTCCCCTGTGCTCCCTGCTCTCTGCCGCACTGTCTGTCTGCGTCTCCGTTTCCTCCTGGTCATGAGGCTCAGTGTGGTGACACCTCGAGGTGTGGAGGAGTCTGTCTCCTCCTGAGCTCGGCTCACACGATGTGGCGGGCTTGGGGAAGGGAGCGTTTTCAGAGCCGCTGTGGTCACTCCATGCGGTCACTGCATTTGCCTGGCTGTGGCTGCATCCCAGTGTGTCCCGGACCCGGTGTGGGCGCGTCTCCGGGATGGGGAGCGGCTTCCTCCGTAGAGTCTCTGTGCTGATCGAGGGCAGTGTGCTCATGATTTAGCCATGCTCCCACAGGAGGCTTTGCTTCATGGAGGACACATTGTTCTCTCATGGACTAAATTTTAAAAACACATTTCACGTCTTCCGACAAGCCATTGAAATTCCGTGTATAGTGTCATGCATTGGCATGTGACTTACTCCCTGGCGGAACCTCCCGACATATTGAGCTGGATGTCAAAAGCCAGAAAGTAAAGCTAAGGAACATATCTAGCGCAGTGTTGTAGCTCCTTAAAGGAGAATGAGAAGGATCCCAAGGACAGGGAGCAGGGCAGAAAGCCAGTGTCGCCAGGAGGTTGTAGAGCTGGGCAGGGGCCAGTGCTGCGACCCGGCTGCTCTGCCTGAGCGTCTGGAGCCGCGGCTCAGTGAGGTGGCCTTGGCTTCTGGGGCTCCCTCCGTGGGTGGCTTCTGCTTGCCGTCTACCTGTCCCTTCCCACCTGCACCTTCCCACCTGCCCCTTCCCACCTGCCCCTTCCCACCCGTCCCTTCCCACCTGCCCCTTCCCACCCGTCCCTTCCCACCTGCCCCTTCCCACCCGTCCCTTCCCACCTGCCCCTTCCCACCCGTCCCTTCCCACCTGCCCCTTCCCACCCGTCCCTTCCCACCTGCCCCTTCCCTCCTGCCCCTTCCCACCTGCCCCTTCCCACCCGTCCCTTCCCACCTGCCCCTTCCCACCTGCACCTTCCCACTTGTCTTCTGTTGCACCTTGGAAATCAGGGTCCTTCCTTATTGCTAAAGTCTGGCCGAGCTCACCTGCCCCAACTCCAGGTGGATGAGTGCTGTGGGGTGGAGTGCGGGGATGTGCCCATGGTAGTCAATGCAGTCACAAAGCTGCTATTCAGGTGGACAGTCACACATGTGGGGACATGGCAGAGGGACCGCTAAGGGCGGGAAGTGGAAGGTCATGAAGGGGCCGTGAGTGGCAGACAGTGGTCCACTGTTTCCAGTACCCACCCTCCCCACCTGCTCCAGGGCACTTCCAGCTTCTCCAAGTCTGGGGCGTTTCTGCGAAAGGAGGTGCTGTTAAACCCACCCGGCACCATGCTTTCACTGCAGAAATGTATGAGGCCAGATGTGAGGAAAGGGGGCCGGAGGCAACACCACGGCCTTCGGGGAACCAGTGGCATCAAAAGTCAAGGCATCTGTCTGCTTATGCATCTGTTGCATTCATTTATCTGTGTATTTGCTGACATGTCACTGCGGGGACAGGGGGGCTTGAGCAGAGGTGAGGAAGAAGAAGCCCTGGTTGGACTTTTCAGGAGAAGACTGGAAAGTAAAGTAACATATGGGCAAAAGGACAGGTACAAGTGCAGATACAGCCCAGAGGGTCATTCCTAGTGGGGCATCTTCCTCTTGATAGTCCTCAACTGACTTGAGTTCTGGACACTGCTGATAATGAAACATGGCCGATGTCATCAGCTGCACAGAGACGCTGCTGTCACTCACCTATGCTCACTCTTAGCCAGCAAACCTCCGCTGCAGGTGCGCTGTTCAGCCAGACAGGACACACCCCGCCTCCCTGGGCCCAGGCCTGGCAGACAGACCCTAGGCCCCAGGTCCCCATGGAAGCTCCTTTGTCCCAGAATGGATGCAGGTAGCCAGCCTGCTGCTCACTGCTTGGGGCTTGGGCTTGAAAAACAATTTCTTTTTTTTAGCCCTGTCTAAAAAAAAAGACAGAAAACTTCCCTTACACAGTGAAAGCAATAGATTTGCAAGTCCAAGAAGCACAGGGAGTCCAAAACAAAATGAACCCAAAGAGGCCCACACCAAGACATCATCATTAAAATGCCAGAGGTCAAAGACAAAGAGAGAATCTTAAAAGCAGCAAGAGAACAGCAGTTAGTTACCTACAAGGGAGTGCCCATACAACTCAGCTGATTTCTCAACAGAAGCTTTTCAGGCCAGAAGGGAGTGGCAAGAAATATTCAAAGTGATGAATTGCAAGGACCTGCAACCAAGATTACTCTACCCAGCAAAGCTATCATTTAGAACTGAAGGTCAGATAAAGAGCTTTCCAGACAAGAAGTTGATCACTGGCAAACCAGTATTTCATGAAATGTTAAAAGGTCTTCTTTAAGGAGAAGAAGAAAAAAAAAGATAAGAAAATATGGCAATAAAATGGCAATAAATACATATCTATCAACAATTGAATCTAAAAATCAAAATAAATGAACAAGGAATCTAATGAACAAAATAAACTGATGAATAAAATAGAACCAGAGGCATGGAATCATGGAGCAGACTGATGTATCTCAGAGGGAAGTGGGGAGGGGGGCAGGAAGAGATTAACCAAAGAATTTCTATGCATATAATATGCATTCCTATGGACACAGACAATAGGGTGGCGAAGGTGAGGGGGACATCTGTAATACTCTCAACAATAAAGATTTAAAAAACACCATCTTATATAATAAAGAGCTAATATGCTAATTAGACCGTATGGTGGAATGACCTTCCAGAACGACCTGCCGGAATGACCATTGGGCAGGGGGCAGGGCCAGTGAGCCTGTGCTGCCAGGCCAGCCATAGCGGTCCTGGCGCCCCCCCCCTTTCTGCAGAGGCAGTGGGAGAGGCAGCGGTGCAGTCCCAGTCCCGGCGCTGCACCTTCCGCATAGGCGGCTGCAGGGGAGTGGGCCTAAGCTGCAGTTGGACATCCCCCAAGGGCTCCCGGACTGCCAGAGGGATGTCTGACTGCCAGCTTAGGACTGATCCCCCGGGGAGTGGGCCTTAGCTGGGAGGTAGACATCCCCTGAGGGCTCCCGGGCTGCGAGAGGGCCGGGCTGAGGGACCCACCGAGTGCACAAATTTTTGTGCACTGGGCCTCTAGTAAACAAATAAAAGTGACTCAAAAAGGTATAGAAAACTTGAAAAAGCCTTTAATCATTAAAAATTTATATATGTGCCCTGGCCAGTGTTACTAAGCAGTTAGAGCACAGGCCTGCACACAGGAGGCTCCTGGGTTTGATTACCGGTCAAAGGCATGTACTTGGGTTGTAGGTTCGATCCCCAGTGTATGGGAGGCAACCTGTCGATGTGTCTCTCTCACATCAATGTCTCTTTCTCTCCCCCCTTTTCCTCCCCATGCCCCCTCCTTCCTCCCTTCCACTTTCTCTAAAAATATCAATGAAAAAATATCCTTGGTTGAAGATTAAAAAACAATTGTGTACCTAAATTTTCAAGAAGGAGTTATAATTTGGTGAGTGTGTGGTCTGCACTGGTGGTGGGAAATCCTCCCAGTCTCCTACAGACACGTGAGCCATGGACGTGGAGCCGTGTTACCGGAGGCCCAGTGTGAGCCGTGTGCGCACAGCATCTCACACTCTGCTAGGCTCTCATGTGACTCCACATTGAGCATCATCTCCTATTTGGGAAAAATCCCATGAACTAGGAAAATCCCCTGAACTAGGTTCATATTTGCTCTTGGCATCTCCTCATTGGCTATAAAGGACCCTCTTTCCTGTGGGTTTTACAGCCAAAGAGTAAATGAGGGTCTTCATGAAAAGATCTTCTCCAAGACAAACCTCTCTCTGCCTCGAACAAGTAGAAAGAATGGTCAGGGGAGCTCACAGCATGTGGGCCGAGAGTCTCAGAGCTGAAAGGAGATGCAATGTCTTCCACACGGCAGAGGCTGCCTCACCCCTCAGCTTTCTGGGCAGGTGCGCTCAGGACCCAGATCCCTGCCCCTCTCAGACGTGGTCTCCCAGCTACTGCTAAGGTTGGGGAGTCTGAACTGGAGGGAAAACAGTCCCGTAGTTAAAACAAAAAATAGGGTGGGTTCTAGAGCTTTCCTTCCCCGGATTTTATAGTCGTGTTCCAGAAGCCTGTGTGCTCCGTGCTGCCCTCTGTGGCAGGACCCTGCGAGAAGGAGTCCTAATTTGCACAGTGAGTCTTCGCTGCCCTCTCGCGAGGAGCAGTGAACCTAGGAAGATCGACATCTTTGCATGGAAAGACTCCTGTTCTCTCAGCTGTTCAAGGACTTTCAGAATGCTGGCCTGTCCCCTACCTGGCCCCCAGAGCGGCCTCCTCGTGCCCAGCATGTGTCTCCAGGAGCCTCTGTGTCCGCACACCACGTGCTCTGCCACATCCGCAGCCTCAGAGATTGTTGGTCCAAGGAGGCTGGGCCCAGAGGGCTGGATCCATAACACAGACTCACCTTCTGTTTATTTAACTATCTAACCACCACACACAGGGCATCTGAGAACATGGCCAAGAAGGCCCACACCGTGATGGCCGACAGCGGACAAGGTTATCACGAACTGCCGGTGCCGGTGAGCAGGTTGCGTCTCTTCTTTCCCCAGTGAGCCGCACGAGGGGGTGGAAGTCGCATGTTCGGTCTCCAGTCCCCCAGGTTCCAGTTTCTTCCTGGAGCGCCTCCCCTGCCCTTCTTCTCTGGTTCTCAGCTCTGCCACCTCTCCGTCCTGTCTTGTCTCTTGCCTCCCATGGTTCATCCAAGCGCAGAGATGGTGTGAACGCATTTCTGATGTTGCAGTTTGTTCTTTGGGGGCTGGGGGTGGGCAGTTGCATGACTTGTGCTCGAAGCAGAGCAGCTGCAGAAAGCAGACTCTGTCTTCCAAGCTGATGCCAACAGCTGATACCAAAGCAAACCTCTAATTGCACGAAAGACGTCAAATAAGGAACCAGACATGAAAGCAAGGGCCTCCCACACAATTTCCTCACTTGGGGGCCAAACCAAAGTCTCGCTTATTTCTATGTGTTTGAGGATCACATTTTTGTCCTTCAAAAGATGTGTAAAGCCTGGCTGGCCTGGCTTAGTGGTTGAGCTTCGACCTATGAACCAGGCGGTCATGGTTCAATTCCCAGTCAGGGCACATGCCCAGGTTGTGGGCTTGATCCCCAGTAAGGGACGTGCAGGAGGCAGCTGATCAATGATTGTCTCTCATCATTGATGTTTCTATTGCTTCCTCTCCATCCCTCTCTCTCAAAAAAATCAATAAAAACATTTTTTTAAAAAGAAGATGCTTAGATATCTTTGTAGGTTCCAGAAATACTCATAAACTACCTCTTACCCTTACAATGAAAACTAGATGCCCTTCCCTAACTTTGACTGCTTTAAAAGCTTGCATTTTCCCCTGAGGCAAATTACAGCCTTGACTTCTAACCGTGCAGGATATGGTCAGGTTAGTCCTGTGAGAACTGTAGCTGACACCAGTGTCAGGGCATGCTTAGCGCCCATAAAGCACCGGGTGGGGCGGAGGCAGCATCTGCCTTGGGGATCCTGAGCGTCTGTTTCACAAAGGCTTCATTTCAGACGTGACGGAGAGTTGGGCGTGGACAGAGGAAGAAATGGAGACCCAGAGAGACCTGGGAGCTCCCATCTTCCCAGAGAGGCAGGAGGGGAGGACCCATTTATGGGCTGTGTGGGATGTAACCTTGTCTGAAACCTCAGTAAATGCTACCTAGGTCATAGAGACGATCACTTTTTTCTGTGAAGTAATTCATATTATGGCCGTGTGTGGTACTTGCATCCATCCTCTCTAATAAAAGAGAAACATGGTAATTAGCCGTACATCCGCTACCCTTCCCATTGGCTAATCAGGGCGATATGCAAATTAACTGCCAGCCAAGATGGCGGCCGGCAGCCATGCACTGAAGCGAACAGGGAGGCTTGCTTGCTCCAGTGACGGCGGACTCCAACGTTCCCCGCCTGACTTGCCGGCCTCTCAGCTGCAACTCTAAGCAACTATGTTGCAAATATAGAAGCTAAACAAAACCCCAGAAACCGGCTTTCAGTCAGCCGGGCTTCAGCCAGCCTGACCGCAACATTGTATCAATGTTTTCAGCAGCGAGGCCTCGGAGCTAAAGCTGGCCCAGAAAAAAAAAAAAAAAAGAAAAGAAAACAAGGAGCGGTTAGAAGCTTTAGTCACTC
>NW_005355204.1:1181367-1189564 GCF_000412655.1 Myotis brandtii | reverse complement strand
TGTGCACCGGGCCTCTAGTATATATATAAAAGCCCAGTGACCAGAACGATGGAATGACTGGAATGACCAGAATGACCATGGACAGAACAACCTGTTACTATGATGTGCACTGCAGCAGCCAACCAGCCCAACCGGGGCCTCAATCAGCTGTGGCCCCTCCCCCCAGCTGGTCCCACCCCCGATTGGCCCTCCCCACCCCGATTGGGGGTGGGCCTGCCAGCCAACTGCCCACGGCCCCTCCTCTTGACCAGTCCTGCCCCTGATGGGCCCCCCCATTCTGACTGGGGGCAAGGCCCGGCCGGCCAACATCCTGTAGCCCCCCTAGTCGGCCCCTCCCTTGATCCCCCCCCCCCCATGAGGGCCAGGGCTGACTGACCTCCTGCGGCCCCTCCTGGCTGTCCCAGCCTGATCAGCTCCCCCCACCCTGATTTGGGCAAGGCCAGGCAGCCAACCTCCCACATCCCCTTGCCGTGTCGGCCCAGCCCAATCAGCCCCCATCAGGGTGGGCTGGCCGGACTCCACTTGTGCACAAATTCGTGCATCAGGCCTCTAGTTATCAAATAAAAGCCTTCAGATGTGACGTAGACAGATAATTACAGATTGATTTCTGCACATCTCATTTCAGCGTTGACCCTCCTCTTCTTCCTCTCTCATTGCCCTCCTCCTGCGCTAAACATGCTTGCAGTTTTGTTGGGTCCTGGGGTGTCAGCTGGAACTATGAGTAAATGGCAAAGCTGTGTGGAGCCCCTTTATTTGAAGTCAGGAATTGAATTAGAAAGTGCAAGGACACGGTGCCGACAGAGGCAGCCCGAGAATTATGTCAGGCCAGAGCACCAGCCAGGCCCCGGAGGTCCCTGGCGCAGTCCAGCGTCTGTCTGTTCTTAGGCTCTATTCTCTGCACAGACTCTGTTTTACTGAACTTGGTGAATCCCAGGTTTCGGGACAACAAGCAGATAGAGATACACCTTTAGAACAACATTAGAAGCCAACCAAAGTCTAGTTTATTCACCAAGCAAACAGGGAAGGCACTCCTAGACCTTAGAGTGAGAAACAGAATAAATAAACACACTGCAATGAGCGCATTCTCGTTTCCCCCCAGATCTGCACATGAGCAGTTCTGTGCCGCGACTCTGTCTGGAATCTTCCAGCATGAAGATGACCAGACGTCGTAAATAAAGCAGAGTAACAGAGCTGGGTCCACACAGGAAAAAGTTATGGGGCCAAAGCATGAACCTTGGTGGATGCATCGAGAATAATACAGATGGAACGCCACAGGTGGAAGCTGGTTGGGCATCACCGCGTGGAACAGAAGGGAGACCTGTCTCCCGGCTCTGACGCCCCCGCCTCCCAGGGGCGCCGTCCTGGAGACGCTTCCTGCTTGAGGCTTCCTCCTCCAGGCCTCGCGCTCCCAGGTCTTATCACGTGGGACAAGGTGGGGTGCAAGCTGGCCATCCAGCCCTGGGAGATGGGGGCACGCAGACCTCCCATGGGCGGGTGGGCTTGGTTGACCCACCGACAGGCCAGGGCCCCTCCCCAGCCCGCTGGCTCACTCCTGCCCCTCAATCCCACCGACTGCCCACTGGGCATGGCCCCCACCTCCTCACTGCTCAGCTCTCCTCCCTCTCTGCCCCTCCAGCTGGACTTTGTGGACCGGGCATCTGGACTTGAGAGGCAGGGAGGCCCTGACTGGAGAAAGTGCACAGCTGACGGGCACCTTCCCACTAGCCCGGTTCTCACCCGGCTCTGGCTCTGTGGCGGGCGCTGACCTAAGACGGGAAGAAGAACACACGGGCCATCGTTGTGTCCTCACACTGGGGGGCCTGACACACCCGCTCGCGACACTGTGGGTCCTGGGGGGCCGCTGCTCCCTCCGTGGTCTTCACCCCACTCCCGGTGGGCCTTCCTTTCTCTATTTAACTCGGCGGTCACAGTCTGCAAAAGCACGTCCATGGGTCAGCGATAGGGAAGATTTAAACATCGATAATGGGGTCCTCAACAGAGAGAGGTTCCTGCTTTTCCTCTGGGCCGTCAGTGTCAGTGACCGGCTCAGAGAATGCTGGTGAGGAACCCGCAGGCTGCCTCAGGGCCCCTGTCCTTCCGCGGCTGGACCTCCCCTGTCCTCCCTCACTCTTCCGTCTCCAGCATCTCTTATCTGTGCGTTTCCCTCCATAAACCCCTGCCTTTATCTCAACTTAATGAAGGGGCTTCAAAGACCCCAGCTCCCCCCCTTTCAAATTAGAGGCTCCGGGGAGGCCCAATTAAGTGCATAAAGACAGTTTTTGTGGGAAGACTGCGGACTTTAGTACAGCTGCCGTCCAGGGGGTCTTGAAGCAGGGAGGCACCAACAGCTCCCCCTCAGCTCCCCCTCAGCTCCCCCTCAGCTCCCCCTCAGCTCCTCCCTCAGCTCCCCCTCAGCTCCCCCTCAGCTCCTCCCTCAGCTCCCCTGCCCTTTCTCAGTGGAGTGTCACAGCCCTAAGGGCCTGGGGGGTCCCCTGCTCTGAGCTTGGGCTTCCTGGAGGAGGGGACCCGAGTGTGGCCTTGGACTGAGAGGTGTTTTCTCGTTCCTGTGGAGGAAGGACGGGGAGGCAGAGCAAACCTTACCCCAGTTCAGTGCGGAGAGCACACTGCACAGTTAAGGTACGGTTGCTGAGGTCGTGGTCTGAGAGCCATTTGTTAACGGAGTGTTTTCCGTGTTAGAGAGGGAGATGCTGTGTAGGGTGCGTGGGGTCTGGTGTAGGTAAGAGTTACGTTAGTGGTCCAATCGGTTGAGATTGGAGTGGCTATGATGAGGGTTCGAGCCAAATTTGTCGTGACAGACAAATCCAGCAGGATGTAGAGAAGGAGGGATTGATGTTAGAGAGTAGACGGAAGGTTGTGTTGTTGAGGTGGGCAAAGGAGTAGGTCCGGGGTTTGTAAGGCGAGAGAGAATGTCCTTTGTGGGGGAGGAATAGGTTGGGGATTAATAGGTTTTTATAAAGACAATTATACCCCCGGGGTCCCTACCTCCCCGTCTATTCTAACTCCTGCTGGCCGAGCCTGGTTCCAGAGCGGTCTGCTGGGTTTGATGTGGTAAAGCGACAGGATTACACGTTGGGGCCACAGGCCGAGGGGTCTGCGGGTTACTAGCGGACTACGCAAAGCAGCCGAGTGGCAGTGAGAACACGGCCACTATGGACAGTAGCACTCCCCTACGTCGTCACAGGCCCTGCTGGCAGTATTTCATACCTGGATATTTGTGGTCGGTGGCATAGGCCTGATACCACCCACCGCAGCTAGACCACCCCGGGGCCATGGCCACACAGGCATCGAAATAGAGAGTGACGCTAGAGGATTTCCCATCCCAGACTCCCTCATCAGCCCAAGTCCGTTTCACCTGAAAAGACCAAAAACCTTCACTGGTGCACTCATTGCTAGCTGCCTGTAGGAGGATTATGGTGAGGAGATGAGACATGTAAAAAGGAATTCGAAAACCTGAGCTTCTTCCCGAGTGAAAAGTCGGAGGTCCCCTTGCCAGGTAAGATCTACCATCCATGAGTGTAAGTCTCTGGGGAAGCAGACCGTGGTCGCCACCAGGACCAGTCCTCCAGGATGCGCTGCAGGAGACGGTAGAATTGAGCCTGTGAGGAGTGATGGGTCATCAGGTCCTGGATGGTGCCGCTGAGTCCTCTTCCGGGATGGTGGGAGGCCTGTGGTGAGCCTGAGAGAGGTGGGTCCTGTGGGGTAGAAGTGTAGGAAGGTGGTGTTTGGTGTAGAGGTTTGTATGGCGTAATGTGTGAGAGGTGATACCAGCGGTGTATTCCCTGTACCTTTGCTGCCGTAGGGGTGGATAGTATGACTGGGAAAGGCCCTCCCCTGTGGGTGTTAAGGATGCCTTTCCTTTTTCCTTGACATAGACCAGGTCCCCAGGGAGGACTGAGAGATGAGTAGAAGTTGTAGGAAAGGGACGGGGAAGAAGATTGTCAGCGTGTTGTTGTAAGAGTGCCCTCGTATGGGCAAAAGCAGGGGAGTAGTCTCCGGGGGAGGGAATTGTCCTCCGGGGTTTGGAGGACAAAGGCCGCCCGTACATGATCTCGAAGGGGCTGAGAAGTAGTGGTTGTCGTGGCCTGGCTCTCAGTCCCATCAGTGCCAGGGGGAGAAGTTCAGTCCACGGCATAGGGAGCTCTAAGGAGAGCTTGGTTAGGCGTGTTTTGAAGAGACGATTGGCCTTTTCTACTTCACCCGAAGACTGAGGGTGGTAGGGGATGTGGAGGTTCCATCTGATGTTTAAAGTTTGAATCAGATTGAAGAGACATCGGGAAGCCAGAGCGGGGAATGATGTCGTGGGTGAGAGATAGATGAGAGTACAGCTGATGGGGAGACAGTGTATGTGTTTTCCCCACAGAGGAAGAAAAATCCCTGATCATGGAGACAAGCTGAAGGGTGTAAGGAGAAGAGGTGGGCTAAAGGGTATGAGGTTCTTTTTTCTAGTTCCACACTCCAAGCTGAGAGGGTGGTCACCATGGCGCTACCAATAAGGAGTGACGGATGAGTGGTTGAGATTGTGTTGCAGTGAAAGTGGGAGGGAATGCTAGAATGGGCTGTTATCCAAGGGAAGGAGAAAGGGAAGGAAAGGAGCAGTGGAAGCCAGGGACCTGGATATGAGGCTGGAGAAAAGGCAGGGGGAGGAGGGAGTAGGTCCCACAGCCTGATCCCAGGCCTCCAGCTTGGATTCAAAACTGCTGCATATTTTCCCTAGAGATAACGTGCTAAGGTTGGGGAGATAATGAGCTCAGTTTCTGATAACAGCCGGACTGTTAAGTAAGCCTGTGCAGTCAAGGAAGTTGTTCTTTGGGAAGGTGGAGTGGGGGAGGTGGGCGAGGTGAGAAGGCGCTGAGGTCAGAGCAGTTTTCAGAGCATGAAAGGGGTGAAAATGTTGGCCTTGGGACCTAAAGGCTCAGTGAGGGGCCCCTTCGCCATGTCATGTCATAGAGGAGCTTTGCAAGAAGACTAAAGTTGTGGACCTGGAGGCGAGAGTACCCAGTGAGCCTGAGAAAGAACATTTCTTGTTCAGAGGAGGGGACAGTCTTGGAGGAGATGAGGCGATAAGGGATAAGGTGTTTACAGTCCCAGGAATGGCATGGCCCTGTGGGGTGAGATAGTGAAACTGAGGTAGGTGACTGTGGTTTGGGACAACTGGGCTTTATGAGGGGATGCATGGTAGCCCTGGCACCAAGGCAGAATGAGAGAAGAGGGAATGGAGGAATTTAGTGAGACGCAGTGTAGAGGTGAGGTGGCTAATGGCTGTGAGACTAGTCCATCAACCCCCATAATAGAGACTGAGGAGGGGACAAGGGTCCCAGTGAATTCAGGGAGGGCAGAATAAGTGGCCCAGTGTCCATTAAAAGGAGATCGGCTTGCCTGCCACCACAGTCGTTCCCCGAGGCTCTGTCCTGGTGGTGTAAGTCTGTGGGGCCCTGTCAGGGCCTGGGCAGCTTCTTCGGTGGCCAGTCCCAGGAGGTCTGGGAGCTCCAACCCGGATCCAGAGGGCGGCCGTGCTGGACTGGCTGAGGCCTGAACCACAGGGGCCAGACCAGCCGTGGGCAAACTACGGCCCGCGGGCCGGATCCGGCCCTTTTGAAATGAATAAAACTAAAAAAAAAAAGACCGTACCCTTTTATGTAATGATGTTTACTTTGAATTTATATTAGTTCACACAAACACTCCATCCATGCTTTTGTTCCGGCCCTCCGGTCCAGTTTAAGAACCCATTGTGGCCCTCAAGTCAAAAAGTTTGCCCACCCCTGGGCCAGACTATAGTCTGATTTCCAGTGGCCTTCCCTCCCGCACCTTGGGCAGGGCCCAGGTGGGGGTCTCGGGTTTGAGCAGGACTTGGCTCAATGTCTTTCCTTGCTGCATTTGAAGCAGGGCCCAGATGAGGCTTAGCCCCTGACTTACCTGCAGTTGGAGGACCGGCACTTCGTTTGGGGTTTGTGAGAGCGCTGGCTAGGAGCTGGAAGGCCTCCTACTGGGCCTCAGCCTTGGCCTTTGTTTTTGGATTTGGGTCTCCTCGTCTCTATTATTAAAGACCTTAAAGGTCAGCTTAATGAGGTCTTTTGGGGGGTTTGTGGACCTGTATCTATATTTTGAAGTTTTTGGGGTATGTTGGGGGAGTAAAGGTGAGGTCAGTGGAAAAAGACCTGAGATGCCTCTCAATCTGTGAGGCTGGACATAGAGAATGGGACGTGGACTCAGACTACACCCTCAGTTCCTGCCGCCTCCCTCAGGGGTGGAATGGACGCGGGAATAGAAGAGGCTGTTGAGGAAGGCAGTCTTTGGGTGGCCTGAGAATGAGTGTTAGATGGGAAAGCTTGTCTTGGAGCTCACATTCTCAGGATTTGGGCTCTCAGGGACTGGGGAGAAGGTGGCTGCTGGTTAAGAGGCTCTGAAGAGAAAGAGCCCAGGCGTTTTTCGATTTGAGAAAGATCATGGAGTGAGAGGGGAATGGCTACCGGGATAATACCCTCCCCTCTGCAACCTCATGCAAAGGGAACTGGCCAGCCACCTGTGAATTCGGTTGCTGGTGGTCACGGGGGGCGGAGATTCAGTGGAGAGCGCACAGGGGAAGGCGAGTGGTTAGAGTTCTCAGAGGGTAGAGCGTGGGGTGCAGTTTTCGTGACGGGGTTGTAACGGGGTGGCGGGGGCTGGTGAGGTGGAGAGGAATGATCAGCTGGGTCGAAAGAGTCAGAAGACAGAGAAAGGGGCTGAGGACCAGTTTGAGGGGGCGAAGGGGACTTTGCGAGGAGGATCTGATAAGTGGAACATGAGGAGCAAAGCGAGGGGTGGGAGCGGAGGGAAAAGGAAGCCTGTTGGTAGGGATCTCTGAGGCCTGCCTGTCCAGTGGCAAAAATTATCTAGGTCTTGGAGGATATGGGAATCGAAAGTGCCGTTTTTGGGCCACTGAGAGCCATTGTCGAGTTTACATTGTGGCCAGGCAGTGTTACAGAAAAAATGAGCTTCTTTGGTCTGATGTAGCCAGAAAGACCAAGGGTCGAGAGATTGGCGAGGAGACACCCTAACGGTGTGTTCGAGAGGGTTTGGATTGAGAGGTCCCCATGACTGGAGGAAAGGGCTACCAGAAGTTGGGGAAGGAACAAGGAGCGTCCTCCTGTTCCCTCAGCCAACCTGTAGCGAGAGAGAGGGGGCCGAGAGAAGGTTCTGAGGTCGTCACCCCGAGACCTTTCCCGTGGAGTAGAAGAGAATTCCCGACCAGGCACCTGGGCTTTCGTAGAACGAATAGCCGAGTAGATGGGAAACTCTGAGACCCTAATGCCCCTCCAGGTCACAGGGAGCAAGAAAAAAAATAGAGGGGGGGAGGTTGGGTTAGTTGGGTCTGAAGGCTTACTGGAGGGCGGGAGGTGAAGAGATCCCCATGGGTCCTGGTTCGGCAGGGTTTGAGAGAGGGTCTGGGGTGGGCCCATCAACTCAGAACCGTACCACCGAGCAGAGCCAGAGAAGCTCAGGGCTGGGTCCGAGGATCGTCCACGCTCCTGTTCACCTCTCCGGGTTTCGGCACCAGAATGAGAGACCAGTCGGGAGCCAAAAACCAGGACTACAGGCTTTATTAGGGGAAAGAGACCTGCCAGGCTGCCTCGCAAGGGGAGAGCAGCAACCGTGCAGAGGTGAGCACGCCTTTTGAGGGGCGGAATGGGAAGGAATGGGGGCTTAGTGTACTCGCGCACACTGTGATTGGTGGCTTAATGTATGGTCCATATAGGAACAAGGGCTTAGGGTATATGGCAGGTGTTGATTGGTGGTTCAATGTATAGTCCATATAAGGTACATGGTTAGTCACTCAGGTATTTCCGGGCTGCAGGTTACATCATACTCTGCCCACCCGTTGGGGGAAGGGAGGATCTATCACTGGGGGGAGGGGGTGCGTAGGGAGGGGAAGGTGTGCGAGTGAGGGGACCTGGTCTGGCCTGGAGGCTGCCGTCTTCTTCCTCATGGACAACCAAGGGTTCAGGCGCTTTACTTGAGCCAGTTCAGCAGAGACAGGTAGAATCCTGTAGCCTCTATTCCAGTCCTGCTGGCAGCAGGGAGAACAGCAGGTCAGCCATAAGTCTGCTCTCTCCCCACCATCAACCAGCTGCTTTTATTGGGCAGAAGGACAAAGATTACAGGGGCGGGGGCTCCCAGGCGCAGGGCAGTAGGAATCACA
>NW_005355204.1:1159840-1181198 GCF_000412655.1 Myotis brandtii | reverse complement strand
AGGCGCGGGGCGGGGGAAGGTATAATGGTTATAGGCAATAGGGCTGGGGGGTGACAAAGGGCAGGCAAAGGGCGACGCCCCTGGGACCGGATTGTGTCAGCTGCAAGGCTGTCCCTCTTCCCATGATGATGGCCGTTCTCGGAAGGAGGATGGGCTGCCCTCCGAAGGCGATGGCGCTCCCACGTCGCAGGGCGCACAGCTCCCAGCGGGGAGGCGGTGCTTTCTCTATCAGAACAGAACCGCAGCGGCTAGCGGAGCACCATGAGTACTTCTGATCACTGTCGCTCGTCCCGCTATCGGATTTCTGTCCCCAACACTCAGCGGAGCCCAGGGCCGGCACAGCCTGGGCAATGCAGCACCTTGCCATTCATTACAGAACAAAAATTGCTTACAATTACACAAAATTAGCAATTTTAAATTATTAATGATGGTGAAATAATGTGTCTATTCAACAAGTAATTTGTTGTAATTTTTAGTAATTGAAAGTAATTTCTAGCAATTAAATCCTAATTCAGCGCATTTTCCGGGTGCCGCCTTTATTCCCCGGCGCCTCCCTCGGCATTGTGGGTGCTTTGCCAGGCACTCTGTTCGGTGAGATTTGCCGGGCAGGGTGCCTTGGGGCCCAACAGCCAGACTCTGGGAAGTGCAGCGAGAGAGCGTGGTCCAGGCTGGCACAAAGGAGCTGCTTTATTGGAGATGCTGCCGAGACTGCCAGCTGCCCAGGCCCCCGGTCCCCTTAAGGAGCCGGTGTGGGGAGGGGCTCCAGGGAGCACCTTGTCCAGGCCGAGGGGCCTGGCGCTGGGGTACAGGGTGCACAGGGGCTCTAGTCAGCCTGATTCCCCTATTCCCTCAGCTTCCAGAGCCCCCCTCAGTGGGCAGGCGCCCTGGGGGAGGGCTGGGCGGGGCGGCGAGTTAACCTAATCACGGTGGATTTGCATATGAAAAGCAGCCCTGACTGACTTTGTCTCCCCAGGGGCATCTCCTGGGTGAAATCTGTCATCTCCTTTGTCAAGAAGCAAATAAATATTCTGACTAGATTCTTCAGAAACGAAATGGCTTGGCTTTATCTGGGAAGGGGCTTTATTCCCCTTGCAAATTAGTCGTTTTAACTCTGCAGGGCTTCTCCTGCTGCCCTGGGCCACAATTGAAACTTCAGTGTGGTTACGGCCTTTCCATATTTATTTTCTGTTGGAAAGGTGGGCTCCTGCAGCCGTAGACACTGAGACAAAAGGCAGATGGGGACCAGGGTGGCTCCCCACCCCTGGCAGCAGCCTGTTCAGTGTGGTGGTCGGGGCCCGGACTGTGAGGGGCAGGAATGGGCGAGGGGACAGCCACAGTGGTAAGAAGTGTGAATCATGCTGTTCACTGTGCTGGCTGTTCTGAGAGAGAACGCAGTCTCACCAGCTGGGAGCTGTTCGCCTTGGGACATGGAGCTCACATCGGAGTGCGGTCCATCCCTCTGTCCCGAGAACTGCCTGTCACTGTGGGAAGATGTACAACCTCGAGGCTGAGACAGTTGTTAACGTAAAAAAAACCATTGAAACCTGTAAAGAGTTTTTGTGAGTTTATTTGAGCCAAACTGTCGACATATGCCGGGAAGCAGAACCTCAACAAATTGAGATAATGCTCCGGAGAATGGCGGGGTTACATTTGTATTTATACATTTGCAATCAAAGGAAGGACGTAGGTGAGTTACATGAAATTCATTGGTGATAGATTAAGGAGGAGGGATAAAGCAAAGCAGGGAAACCCCTGGGATTGGATAAGAAGTAAAATGATGGACACATACTTAGGTGGGTACAGGATCAATTAACATGATAATGAAGGAATTTGTGGTCTCTGTCCTGGTGCCCAGCACATTTGGTTGTGCCCCAGGGGCTCCAGATACAGGGAAGTCACAAGTTACCCAGACATTTCAAGGGTATGTTATCTTAGATGCAAAAAGACAGACAGGCTCAGTTAAGGTAAAGGTTGCCCTTGTCAGTGAAGATACTGGCCTAGGAGGTGACTGCCCACCATGACTGCTTTTAGTCAAAGTTTAATTTCAGACCATCCTTTGTTGGTGACCTTAGGTCTCCGAGTTTGCAAGACCGCCACGCAGGCCTCCCCTGAGCTTGTCAGGTCAGCATGTGGCCCCTTTCGTCCCCACAGTCTAGTCCGGGAGGCACCTGCTCTTTACAACCCCAGGCGCGTGACTCAGCCTGTAACCATGTACCCGCCCACTCCCCACGCCTGTAACCCTACTTCCCTCATCATCTTTGTGCTTCTACCGGATGCGAGCAGCAGGCTTATGGCGAGGGACAGAGCAGCTGTTTGTGGGTGACTGCTGCTGTCCACGCTGCCAGCAGGATTGGAATCAACGCTCATGTAGGATTCAACCCTGTCTCTGCTGAATTGGCTCAAGTAGTGCCGGGCGTCCAGACCCCTTGGTTGCCTGGTTACAGACGCACTGTCCCCGGGCAGTCCCAGGAGGCCGTCAGCGGGCACAGGTGTGAATCGATGTCGTCCACAGGGTCATACGTGTGCCCAGCCCTTTCCCGCTGTGTCTTCCTCCAGCTGCTCAGCCTCCAAAAGCCCTTCCTGGCCCCGCTGCTGAGTCCGAAAGGCCCTCTGCGACCCGGAAGTGAAGTTAATAAATCGTAGGGTCGCCAGCACACGAGGATTTAAAAATGGGTGCAATGCGGTGGTAAAGGCCAATGGGCAGAAGAGTGAGCCATGAGGACCTGTGTGCCCTGCAGGCGCCGCTGAGGCAAGACCGAGGCCTGAATCTTAGAGACCAGCAGCCCCAGTGCAATGGTGTCTGTGCTGTGGCCCGGCCCCCCTGAGCGACAGCGGCACCTCTGCGGCTCTGCCAGGGCCTGCTGTGTGGACCGCCTGCTTCCGGCAGCGGCCGGATGCCCCAGCGCTCGGTGCTGTGGCTGGGCTTACGGAGCCAGTCTGTTTGGTAAATTCTGTGGCGAGGAGCCCCGGTGTGGGCCGCTCCTGCTGGTTTGTGAGGGGCACTTCTGCGCGGTGGGCGCTGATTTGGTCTTTCTGGGTGGAAACAGCCAGGGTCCCCGCCAGCCTCCCTTCAGGCAAAATGGTTCTGAGAGGGGGGAAGGGCAGGGGCGCCTCCCGCACATGAACCAGAGGACGCAGAGGTGAAGTGGGAAGGCCAAGCATCAATCTAAACAACAAAGAAGAAAAGAGGCGGTAACAGCTCCTGGGACAGGCCTAAGCCTGGGACCCTTCCCCCAAGGGAAGAGGACAGCAGGGCCCATGTTCCGGGTAATATATGCCACGTGCCTTCGTGTGCCGCGCTGGCCCCCCGGGGGTGGGGGCTCTCTCGTTCCCAGCCCTGGTGCCAGGAGCCAGCTGTGCCCAGCGCTGAGCGACAGGGACGTAGCAGGTGTCCATTGGTCCTGGCTCTGCTCCAGGCTGGACCTTTAAAAGCCTGCCCTGCTCTCCCTGTGCCCAGCGAGCACAGCCTCGCGGTGGAGGCAGAAACGGCGGAGCCTGTGTGTCAGCTGCTAGTGTTGGGGTTGTCCCTGTAGAGCCACCACCCGGGAGGCTGACGTGGAAGCAATTAACACCGCTGTGTGGTCACTGGGACAGGAGCGGGGCGCACACAATGGGTGTAAAGTAAAATTTTAGTGAGGCTGACATGCAGTTAACTCCATAGCAGCATATGATTTGCCCCTTAAAGGGGCAAAGTGACTGGAGGCTTCTGCACGCAGAGGACTAAGGAAGTTGGTGTTATGGGTTCACTCAGCGAGATAGACCATCGACTCAGAATTTAAATTTAAGAGCCTTTATTAAGCTGGCCAGCTGACTACAGTTACAGCACCTTGCCGAAGCAGAGGCTGAACTGCAGTGCTGACTGCAAGAGTTACATTTTATTATTAAATTTTGTGGAGGCCCAGAGAAAATGTGTCTTTCAAATTCTGGGCCCCCCAATATGGAGGAAACTCTCTTTATTTATACTTTTCCCAGTCCTTTGTCTCCCAAATTTGGAATGAGACTTCCGGACCTTCTGAGAAAGAAGGCCTGCGTGCTGGGAAGGGGCCATGAGACCATATCTTAAGGCCTGGCCTGTGTCAGTACCTTCCTATCTATGTGTTTTAGGAACAGACAGCACAGCATGACCTGTCTGGCCAAAGTGCCAGATATGCAGCCCAGCACAGTTGGTAAAGGCTGGCCACAGCGTAGTGAGGGCACGTGCCGATGGGGGAGCTGCAGCCACTGTGGGAGGCAGCGTCCGAGCTCAGGGCCAGCTCCTATCTTCCCACATCAGCCAGTGTCTCGGGGCAGAGGGCAGAGGGCAGAGGGCCAGGAGCGGGAAGAGGCGTCCATTCAGGTTAGTGCTTTTGCAAATGACAGCTCTCCTCCCCACTCTGACTATCCCCTGATCTGGAGCCCTTGGGAGGTTTTTCCTGGGCAGTTTTAAGAGTCATCCCGGCTGGCGTGGCTCTGTGCCTGAGCGCCGACCCATGAACCAGGAGGTCCCGGTCCGCCCCCGGCCGGCTGCAGTGTGCCCACAGCCCCCTTGCCGAGTCCCTGCAGCCTGAGGGGCCTTCCTGTGTGAGGAGGCCCCGCCCTGTGCTCGGGCAGCCTCAGCGTCGCCGCGGCCCCTGTGGACACACGAGGGGCTCAGGTGGAGAGAGACCAGCTCTCTGGTCGTGGCTGCTGTGCGCTTGGGGGGAGGGGGCAGGGGCACTGATGACAGCCGCACCCCTGGCCGCCATCTGACTGAGGCTCCTTCCAGAGCAACAGCCTCTGGAGCACAGCACGGTGTCAGCACTGCTGGGCCTCTTCCACCAAAGCACCCACTTCCTGGGTGCTGGGGCCACGGCAGGCATGCGTGCGTGTGCAGCGTGCATTCAGGCTGCAGCTCCTCTGCCCTGAGCAGCGAAGAAAGAGGAAAACCTGGTACCAGAATGCGGGGTTGAGGGAGCAGATGCCTGACCCAGTGACCAGCTGCTGTCCACCGCTCCCAGCCAGCACCTGACCAGCACGTGACCACAACCTGGCCAGCACCTGACCACACCCTGACCACACCCTGGCCAGCACCTGACCACACCCTGACCACACCCTGACCAGCACAGCCATTCTAATATGCCACCCTCTTCATAACAGTTCAGCCGACGAATAATTTTTTTCATCTGGCACATTTGAACTCCATTTTTTGATTGTGTCAGACAACGACACTTTGAGTTATTAAATGATGAGTTCAGTCTCCAAAAGTAACAGGGCTTCCACTCCGCGCTGATGGAGAGTGGACTGTCCCCTCCCGGCTCCGTCTGCGAGGTCCTCAGTGGCCTGCCTCCTGGGCTGAGATCGGCGCTGCCTGTGGTCCCTCCATTCATGGTTTCCTTTGCCCAACATCACGCTGATGGGCGCTGTCCACGGTCCCTGGGACAAGCCAGCGCTGGGCCCTGTGTCTGAGGCTGACCTGTGATGGGGTGGAATGTCCTGGCTTTCCCCATGTCTTCTCTCCTCCCCTCTCTCCGGGCGTGGGCACTGCTGGGGCGGAGCTGAGGGCCACGGCCTGTGCTCGGGGTGTTTACACGGTGCCTGGCTCAGGGGCCGCGGCTGTGACCACGTGACAGAGCAGCCGCTGCCTCCACCGCTCCCGGACTCCCCAGAGCGGGAACGCGGGCACCGTTGGAGTGGGCGCAGCCCTTGGACCCTGTTCTAACTGGCTGTGGCTGGTGAAGGTCTGCAGGGTGGCGTCCATGGACATCCAGGGTGAGCTCAGTGTGGGGTTGTCAAGACAAGAAAAGCCTGTTTAGGGAACAGTCCCAGGCCGATCACTTTCTTTGTGATGGGCCAGGGGGTGGGTGAGGAGGCAGGTCCTGCCAGTGCCCTGGCACCCGGCTCTCGGAGCAGCAGGGGCCAGGCTGGGCCTGGGGCGGGGAGGAGGCAGCAGTGTCCCGTGGCAGTCGGGTGCACTCGCACGGAAGGGCGTGGGCAGCGAGGAGTCTCAGTTGGAGCCCCCAGAGGGTTTCTCGCCTCCCTGCTCCCGGTCTGTCCTGCAGGGCCATGCCCCTGCCATACTGACGGTGTCCTGGCCACAGGCCCAGCTGCCCCACACCCTCCATCGCCCGGCAGCCAGACCTGGTCTCTCCCGGTCAGACACCTGGTGGTGGGCTGCTGCCTTC
This sequence comes from Myotis brandtii, assembly GCF_000412655.1. Classification (NCBI taxonomy): domain Eukaryota; kingdom Metazoa; phylum Chordata; class Mammalia; order Chiroptera; family Vespertilionidae; genus Myotis; species Myotis brandtii. The sequence continues at coordinate 1,175,058 of NW_005355204.1, read as the reverse complement.
AGCCTGGAGCAGCCCAGCAGCCCATGACCACCCGGAGCCCATGACCACCCAGAGCTTGTGACCACCAGAGCCCGTGACCATCGGTAGCCCTTGACCACCTGGAGCCTGACCATCGGTAGCCCTTGACCACCTGGAGCCCGTGACCATCGGTAGCTTGTGACCACCAGAGCCCGTGACCATCGGTAGCCTGTGACCACCCGGAGCCTGACCATCGGTAGCTTGTGACCACCTGGAGCCCGTGACCATCGGTAGCTTGTGACCACGAGCCTGACCTGACCATCGGTAGCCTGTGACCACCCGGAGCCTGACCATCGGTAGCCTGTGATCACCCGGAGCCTGACCATCGGTAGCCTGTGACCACCCGGAGCCCGTGACCATCTAAAGCCCATGATCAGCTGGAGCCCAGGCCGGGAAGCTGTCCCGTCAGACTTGCCAGGCGTGGGGCAGGCAGGAGGTGAGCTTTCCACGCTGGCTCCTCAGGTCTGTGTCCCTCTGAACAGTGAGCAGGTTTGGACACACACGCCCCTCAAAGAAAGGAAAAGGGCTTGTGACCAGCTGCCGAGCTGGTCCCTGTCGGAGGCTGTTCCTGACCATCCCACCAGGACGCGGGCAGCGGCAGAGGACGCAGTCCCTCCTGACCAGAGCTCTCAGGACAACTGGGAGGCTCTGGAGGCGGCCAAACCTCGCAAGTGTCTCCCCTCGGAGGGGTGCCCCTGCTCCCAAAGTTGAGGACGGTGCTTGGCTGGGAATCAGGAGCTGCTCCTCTTCAGAGTTTGGAGAAAGAAACCGCATCTGCCCACGTGGCTTCCGTGCGCAGGGGGAGCCTGAGCGGCCTGGCGGAGTCGGCGGGTCGGTCCTCCACGGCAAAGCGTAGAAACACTTTGTATTGCGTGTGTCTGTCCGCGGGGTTTCAGCCTGATTGCAGCGTCCGAGTGCCGCAGGGTGTGCACCATGGCTCTGTTGCTGTGGGGTGGTGGGGCAAACCGTTGCATTCCATGGCGTTGCTGGACTTTATTCCAACAGACCGGCCTCAGAAAAAGTCACTTCTGCCGAGTCCCGGCTTCCTAACCATGAGGATGAGTGTGAGCACGGCTCGCCATGACCTGCAAGTTACTTATAAAGCAAAGTTTCATGTATAAACTCTTATTTCCCTGCGGATTATTGAATACATTTGGAGCTGTGTGCTGAGAAGGCAATCTTGCAGGCACTGCTATGAAACGCTTTGTCAAGCAGCAGGAGATACGACGACAGCCAGGGCACCAGCCTGGCTCGGGAGCCTCAGTGGATAATTTGCTTTGCTTGGCTGGGTTTTAGGATGTCTGGTGACTGCGCTGATGTGCACCTCCAAGCCCCATGACCTGGCAAACAGCATCTCGTCTGTTAGGTACATAGGTGTTTAGCTACTCATGTGTGGGCTAGACTCCCCTACCCATGTGTGCACACACAGATGCACACACATGCATGTATACACACGCACAGATACATGCGCACACACATGCACAGACGCAGACACAGATGCACACATACACACAGATGCACACACATGCACACAGATGTACCGGTGCACAATGCACACACAGAGGCACACAGATGTATACACAGTTGCACATGCATGCACAGATGCACACAAACACAGCTGCAGAGATATACACATAGCTGCACATACATATGCACGCACATGCACACATACACACAGATGCACACACATGCGCACAGATGTACCGGTGCACAATGCACACACACAGAGGCACACAGATGTACACACAGTTGCACATACATGCACAGATGCACACAAACACAGCTGTAGAGATATACACATAGCTGCACATATACATATGCACACACATGCACAATGCACAATGCATAGGCACACAGATGGTACAGTTGCACACACATGCACACAAATGTACAGGTGCACATGCACACATGCACACAGAGAGACACATAGATGTATATACAGTTGCACATACATGCACAAATGCACACACATGCATGCCCTCACATACACGCAGAGGCACACAGTTGCACCTGTCCTTGGCCAAGGTTGAGGGGTGCATCTTGAGGAGCTGGGGTCCACAGGGAAGGAGTGACCCCCCTTTGGCTCTTGTCGGCAAGTCCCTCTCACCAGCCTGTGCCACATGGGAAGTACTATGTGTTGTGTCATTTTCAAGGTGCTGAAAACTCAGTTCTCCAGCTTCGTCCTCAGTGCCGACAGTCTTAGGTGCACGGTGCAGAGCCTGTCAGCCCCCCCTCCCCATAGCCATGGGGGCTGCAGGAGCCGAGAGGGACTGGGGCTGGTCCTTGCCCGTGAGGACTGGGCCCTTCCCACACCTCCTCCGCCTGCTCGCCCAGCACGTCAGCGGCCACGTGTGTCCTCAGGCCACTGTGTGTCACTCACTCAGGCCGCCAGAGTCTACCTGGAGCTTCCCTACAGGTGGAAGCTTCTCTGTAGCTGTGCTTCCACCTGAGTGATGTGGGCCCCGTCCTGACTTGATAGAATTGCCCAGTGTTGGAGGGGGTGCCCGGAGGTCCCCCGGGGCTCCTGTCTCGCAGGGTCTCCTCATGAGACGCGAGGTCGGGACACTCACAGGGCGTGCCACACTGCCTGGTGCCTGTGTGGGAGACCTCCCATGGCGTGGCTTCTGCTGTCAGCTGTCCTGTGAAACCACGCCTCAGAGTGCGTTCCCAAAGCTTAACAAGATGAACAACAAACAGGCCAAAACAGAGTCAACCCAAAAGTCAGGAAATCGCTTATGGTGCTAGCGAAGCTGGCGCTGGCTGTGATGAGAAAGCACACGGGAGTTCTGAGAATCCACGAGAATCCATGGCACGTGGGCCGGCTCCCAGGCCTCTCCCCCCTCTGTCCAGAGAAAGGCTGCGGAGAGAGAAGCCAGGGACGAAATCCTCACAGTCTCCAAGAGCCCCATGGCGGCTGGGACGGGAGCCGGTGGGGGGCCTGGAGACGATGATCTCACGGAAGTCACTCCTCATCCTCCCAGAAACAGAGCGGGGAGTCGAGCTGCCACTGGGGGGTGTCCCTGGGTGCAGACAGGAGTGCAGCAATAAATGGAAATTTAATCCGACGGTAACCGCAGGTGGGCCCCGGGGCTGGGACACCCGTGACGGATGAGGGACCGTGGGCACGTGGCTGAGTCTCATCCTGTCACTGTGGACAGCGAGTGCGGATGATGATGCTTCAGAGGTCGCAGGTGCTGAGGCGGGACCGACAGGGGTCCTTCCAGGTTGGATGGAGGGAGAGGCTGTGGGCTCCCCGCGTGGGTCCAGGCCAGGCAGATGCGGGTCCCCAGAGCTCAGGACGGAGGTGCTTCTGTCCTGCGGCGCGTTTCCCCCCAGGCCTAAGTGTGCGGCAGCATCGGTCCCTGGCCATGAGCTGTGAGGAGGGACAGCGCTCTCTCGGCCTCAGGACAAGGTGCTGCACGGTCCCGTGGCCTCCCTGCCCGCACATGTGCAGCCCAGCCCAGCCCGGCGCACGCTGCGAGGGAGGCGTCTCCGCACCGGGTCGTGGGTCAGTTATTCCCTGGGTGCTTTGTCCTTAAGAAAGGGGGTGGCCCGGGGCAGGAGCTCTGATGCAGGTGGGGAGCAGCCGCATGGGTTTCCCCTGGCGGTGAGATGGGACTCCAGGCAGAGGCCAAGGGCAGGTGTACAAGCCGGGCCCTGGCTCTGTGGCAGCACCCTCTCTGCTGTGTGCACGTTCCACCTGAGGGTGGGAGGCAGGGGGCCCGCACAGGCTTGGGCAGCCGGCGGGAGGCGTGATGCACAGGGAGTGGCCTTGTCGAAGGGAGGCAGGCCCCTGAGAGCACCGCCACTGAGCAGACCCCCCACCCCTGTGGCTGCAGACGGTACCTGATTGCACTCCGGCTCCTGTGGGTCCTTGGGGCCTTCGTGACCTGGGCACTTGGCTTTGGGTGGAGGGAGGTCGGCCTGTGGCTCAGTGAGCCGGCGTTGGTGGTGGTCAGCGGGGTGATGAGGCGAGGGGGTCGCCTACTGCTTACTGTCTAGTGCAGTGATGGCGAACCTATGACACGCGTGTCAGAGGTGACACGCAAACTCATTTTTTTGGTTGATTTTATCTTTGTTAAATGGCATTTAAATATATAAAATAGATATCAAAAATATAAGTCTTTGTTTTACTATGGTTGCAAAGATCAAAAAATTTCTATATGTGACACGGCACCAGAGTTAAGTTAGGGTTTTTCAAAATGCTGACACGCCGAGCTCAAAAAGTTCGCCATCACTGGCTAGTGCGTCACTCAGGCCGCTTCATGTGGGGGTCTCAGAGTCCCACGTGTGTGCTTAAACCTCTGCTTGTAGAGCAATGGGCACCCGCCCGTGGTTCACCGCCAGCCTTCTGGCCACCGTGGCACAGGAGTGTCGTGTGGCACCACCCTCCTTGGTGTCGTGGCACAGGAGTGTCATGTGGCACCACCCTCCTTGGTGTTGTGGCACAGGAGTGTCGTGTGGCACCGCCCTCCTTGGTGTCGTGGCACAGGAGTGTCGCGTGGCACCGCCCTCCTTGGTGTCGTGGCACAGGAGTGTCATGTGGCACCACCCTCCTTGGTGTTGTGGCACAGGAGTGTCGTGTGGCACCGCCCTCCTTGGTGTCGTGGCACAGGAGTGTCATGTGGCACCGCCCTCCTTGGTGTCATGGCACAGGAGTGTCGTGTGGCACGCCCTCCTTGGCGATGTGGTGCTGCTGTGCCTCTGCAGACAGCCCAGCCCATCCTCGCTGGGGACCGAGCGCCCCCGTCCCCTTTGCCCTCTCACACCTGAGGCCACCGAGCAGCAGGGCCCAGATGCCTCTGAGAGGAGAGAACCGAGCCTCCGGCCACCAGCCAGCTCACAGCCTGCACAGGAGGAGGTCACTGTGGACCTTCCAGCCCCGTGCGCCATTGGCTGGCTGCGGCCGCGTGCGTGAAGCAGGAGATGCAGCAAACCGCCTGCCGCCGCCACAGGACAGCAAGGAGTGGACTCTGGGGGCTGGTCCCCAGCAGTAGGTAGGGGAGCACCGTTGGGAAGTAGGGACGTGCCAGGTCACTGTCTGGCACGCTCTGGGCAGACACGCTCTCTCTGCTGCTCAGTCGGGGCAGATCTGTCGTGTGGGTTCTCACAGGAGACAGCGGTGTGTGTTGGAGCCCTCGCCTCGCCTCGCCCCGGGGGGGCATGTTTCCAGGGAAGCTGCCAGGGCAGTTAGCACCGCCCTCAGAAACACCCCGGTGACTGCACGGCGCCCCATCAGGAGTTGCCTACAGCTTCCTTTTGTGTTTGGAAGCATCGTGCTGGGAAAAACGTTTTTGTGGTCATGCCATTGACCCAACGTTACTTTCTCAGGCACAGGCAGATGATACGGGCGTGTGGATGTTAACACCACTTCCGGTCAGTCAGTCAGTGCATCTCCACATGGGCCACACAGCCGTCTGCCCTCAGTGGAAGCCACCCAGCGTGTTGGACGTAGGAGCAGGTACTCAACATTTGTGCCCAGACAGCAGACCTGGGGACCCTGTTCACAGCTGGATGTAGCGTCACCAGCGTGGCATCTGAGCGGGCATGTGGCAGAGTGGGCTCAGTGAAGAGCAACTTCCATGATGTGTGCCCCTGTTTGTGATGGGCTCCTGGCGCTGCAGCAAAATGACAGAGACTGAAGCCTGCGGTGGGGGCAGGACCCGGGGAGGCGGACTCGGGGGAGGGCTATCCATGTGAGCAGAGCCAGAGATGGTGATGGTGATTGTGACGATGATGGTGACAGCGACAGTGATGGAGACAGTGATGGTGACGGTGATGGTGACAATGATGGTGATGGTGATGGTGATGGACACAGTGATGGTGATGGTGATGGTGAAGGTGATGGACACAGTGATGGTGATGGTGACAATGATGGTGATGGAAACAGTGATGGTGATGGTGACGATGATGGTGATGGTGACGGTGATGGAGACAGTGATGGTGTTGGTGAAGGTGACAGTGATGGTGATGGTGACAGTGACGATTATGGAGATAGTGATGGAGATGGTGATGGTGATTATGATGGTGACAGTGATGGAGATGGTGATGGAGAAGGTGATGTGATGGTGATGGTGATGGTGACGGTGATGGAGATGGTGATGGAGATGGTGATGGAGAAGGTGATGGTGATGGTGATGGTGATGGTGATGGTGATGGTGATGGAGATGGTGATGGAGAAGGTGATGGTGATGGTGATGGTGATGGTGATGATGGTGACGGTGATGATGTCGCTGGAGTGGGACAGGAAGATGGGAGGGAGTGTGTTGATGGGTCTTGAGCACAGATGCTCTGACCTGAGACAAGAGCCCCTGCCGAGTGGGACGTCCCTAGGAGAGGACAAAGGCTGAGCCCCTGTCGGGGGAGCAGCCCCGACCACCTCTTTGCTGAGTGAATGCTGCTCCTGGGAATATTTGGCAGAATCTCCCAAAGCAGGCTGGGCTCCCCGAGGCTGGACCTGTGGCCACACCCCTCTCCCTTGGATTCAGACGACCCAGCAGACACCACGCGGGACAAGACTTGACATCTGTTTTCCTCAGTGCCCTCCTGCTCTTTGTGGCATTTCTCACTGGGCCCTTACAGCCCGGCGAAGCCAGACCCTGCCCTGCCCATCTGCCCCTCAGAGATGCCCTGTAACCAGTGGCAGCGCAGGAGGCAGACTCAGCCAGCCAGCTGCCTCTGCTCACCGGGTGGGGTCCGTGGGCCACTCCGGAAACAGGGCGGCCCCTGTGCCTGGGCTCCAGTAACACCGGGTTTGGTTTGGGTTATTTGTAAGAGCCACACCTGTGGCCGGAACCACTGGGACCTGCTGAGAATGGGAACAGGGTGGCTTTTGCTCAGCGGATCCGTCCCTCTCCAGGGAGCGACCTAACAGAGAGTCTGTGGTCTTACTGTCCCGAGAATGGAATGGGTTTAAAACAAGCCACTGACCGGCTAGCCAGCGGCTGCATTGCAGGCCGGACCCATCTGGTCTCGAGCTGGGTCCGCGGCGGCTTCCAATGTGTGTCCGAGTCCAGGTTACTTAGAAAACGAACCCGCAGATAGATCTGAGATCTGTCACTTATTGGCAGCAAACACTCACTCATTTTAAATCCTCACAGTGTCTGTGCTCAGCACACACTCCGGCGCTGAGCGGGTCCAGTCTGGTCTGGTCGGGCAGTTAGTCCTGTTGGAACCCGCACCTTTGTCTCCGGGTGCTGGGTTCACGAGGGAGAGATTGTGGCCGGTTGACTCTTATGTAGCCAAGTTCAGGGAGGACAGACAGACCCGCTGAAGACAATGGTCCCGCTGGGTGGGGGCGGGGCTTGCTTTCTAGCATTGAATCTGTGTCATCTCGGCACCCAGATGGTGCTGGGATGGGGTGTGGGGAGGAGGGACCCATCCTGTCCCTTCTCCTCGGGGAACCTGCCATTGTGTGTGGCCTCCGACACTCGATTTATCTGATTCACTGTCCAGCCGGGGTGGTGACCACCACCTCCAGGCCTGTCTTGTTCTGGGCCGCCTGTGCCTGGACAGGTGGGTGGGGCCTGCTGCCCAGGCTAGGATGGCTGGGGATGTGTTTCTTGTCTGCCCGTAACCAGGGGGCATGAGGTGGGAGCAGAGGAACACTCTTTGGGCTCAGGGAGCACCAGCCAACAGCACACAGATCATTGAGCAGCACTGGACCCGGATCTGCCCACGCAGACCTGCTTCTGTGCGTCTCCAGCGGCCCAAACGGTGCACCACTCACCACCGGGAGGATTCGTTTCTCCGAGTAATTGGCACCAGGAGACCTGCCTGCCTGGCTCAGCATGGAGCCCAGTTCCGGCTCCAACTCTGCAGCGGAGGTGAGGGGCTGTCAGGCCACTGGGGCCCTGCCACGGGCTCCCACCGTGTGGAGAACTGGGAATGCCGGTCGCCATGGCAACCAGAGAGGCAGGCTCCTCAAGCGAATGACAGGGACCTTCGCTTTTCACCCAGCTTTTATGTTTAGGGAAAGAGTAGTGTCGTGAGAGGTGACTGGAGGCCCAACTTCACTGAGAAGGGTGTCGGGTGCGATGTGGCCCAGCTTTGATTCGCCGTTGGTAGCTCAGCTTTCTCACTCTCCACCCAGGTGCCCCTTCTTTCCACACGGTTATGGGTGTAGCTTGAACAAGGAACTGCGGTCTTGAGTCCCAGCTGTGGCACGAGAGTCCCAGGAGCCACACGTCTGCTCTGCATGTTGATCCTGCTCAGAGTTCACACATGTCTGCAGGTCGATTGCATGGGAGGTGACGCTGCAAGACAGTACACCAGTGAGGTGTAGTGAGGTGTACTGTGTGCACCAGTGGGCATTGTAACCAGGGGAATGGCTATTCGCGCAGGTGTGTACAGTACACCTCACTGCACACGGATTCCCCGCAGCTGTGTGCACAGTACCTCTCACCGCACACGGATTTCCCCGCAGGTGTGCACAGTACACCTCACTGCACACGGATTTCCCCGCAGGTATGCACAGTACACCTCACTGCACACGGATTTCCCCGCAGGTGTGCACAGTACCCCTCACCGCACATGGATTTCCCCACAGGTGTGTACAGTACACCTCACCGCACACGGGGTTCCCCGCAGGTGTGTACAGTACCCCTCACTGCACACGGATTCCCCGCAGCTGTGCACACAGTACATCTCATTGCACACGGATGTCCCTGCAGCTGTGCACAGTACACCTCACTGCACACGGATTCCCCGCAGGTGTGTGCACAGTACCTCTCACCGCACACGGATTTCCCCGCAGGTGTGCACAGTACCCCTCACCGCACATGGATTTCCCCACAGGTGTGTACAGTACACCTCACCGCACACGGGGTTCCCCGCAGGTGTGTACAGTACCCCTCACTGCACACGGATTCCCCGCAGCTGTGCACACAGTACATCTCATTGCACACGGATGTCCCTGCAGCTGTGCACAGTACACCTCACTGCACACGGATTCCCCGCAGCTGTGCACAGTACACCTCACTGCACACGGATTTCCCGCAGCTGTGTGCACAGTACACCTCACTGCACACGGATTTCCCGCAGCTGTGTGCACAGTACACCTCACTGCACACGGATTTCCCGCAGCTGTGTGCACAGTACACCTCACTGCAAGTGGATTTCCCCGCAGGTGCGCACAGTACATCTCACTGCATGTGGATTTCCCCACAGGTGTGCACAGTACACCTCATTGCACACGGATTTCCCCGCAGCTGTGCACAGTACACCTCACTGCACACGGATTCCCCGCAGCGGTGTGCACAGTACCTCTCACCGCACACGGAGTTCCCCGCAGGTGTGCACAGTACCCCTCACTGCACACGGATTCCCCGCAGCGGTGTGCACAGTACCTCTCACCGCACACGGAGTTCCCCGCAGGTGTGCACAGTACCCCTCACTGCACACGGATTCCCCGCAGCGGTGTGCACAGTACCTCTCACCGCACACGGAGTTCCCCGCAGGTGTGCACAGTACCCCTCACTGCACACGGATTCCCCGCAGCGGTGTGCACAGTACCTCTCACCGCACACGGAGTTCCCCGCAGGTGTGCACAGTACCCCTCACTGCACACGGATTCCCCGCAGCGGTGTGCACAGTACCTCTCACCGCACACGGAGTTCCCCGCAGGTGTGCACAGTACCCCTCACTGCACACGGATTCCCCGCAGCGGTGTGCACAGTACCTCTCACCGCACACGGAGTTCCCCGCAGGTATGCACAGTACCCCTCACTGCACACGGATTTACCCGCAGGTGTGCACAGTACACCTCACCGCACATGGAGTTCCCCGCAGGTGTGCACAGTACCCCTCACCACACACGGATTTCCCCGCAGGTGTGCACAGTACACCTCACCGCACATGGAGTTCCCCGCAGGTGTGCACAGTACCCCTCACTGCACACGGATTTCCCCGCAGGTGTGCACGGTACACCTCACTGCACACGGAGTTCCCCGCAGTTGTGCACAGTACACCTCACTGCACACGGATTTCCCCGCAGGTGTGTACAGTACACCTCACCGCACACGGATTTCCCCGCAGGTGTGTACAGTACACCACAACGCTCTGCATGTGCCTTGTTACCCTTTCTGTGCATCAGGGCTTTAATTTCAGCCTAAATGTGGAATTGTCTCCTAACTTTATTTTTATACATTCCCACCAAGATTTCAGTAGCACTTAATCTCTGTCCTTGTTCTAATCATGTCAAAATGTATTTAAGTCACTGTCCATGGTGTTACGTGTTTTTATTTTAGAGAAATTTCCCACAAGCACTTCAAGAACAGGTGAATTGCTATTTTTTTTCCCTGCCACAGAGCAAAGTAACCTAAATTGTCTTCCATAACACAGTTGAGGAGGCAAGTTAATACCTGGTTAAAAATTATGTCAAATAATGCTGAGCAACATGCTAAACATGAATTGATACCAATTTGACAGAAAACATCAGGAATGTAGCTCAGAAAGTAGAAGTGTTTTGTGTCATATCCAAAAACAGGCAAGAGAGCAAAAATTGTAAGAATTTGAGATTCATTATAAGAGATAAAATTCTATTTTAAAATTATCGTGTGTTTTTTCTCTGTTTCTCTTGTTCTCTCTCTGTGTTGGAGCATGTATGTGTGTGTGTGTGTGTGTGTGTGTGTGTGTGTGTGCTGTAGAAGTCAGAAACTGCAGGCTTTCAGGCTAACCCACCTTGTGAGTGGTGTGCATGGCTGTTTGGATATACATGCGTGCATATGTGACACACGTGTACATGTGTGCAAGAGCACACATGTGCATATGTGAAAATGTGTGGACACACCCATGCAAACACGCACGTACTCAAATGTGTGTATGCTGTGCATCAAAGCACAGGAACATGTGTGCATGCACATATGCATGTGCACACATGCATGTTTTGTTTTACGTGTTTGGTCTTACACAGTGTTTTCCTTGTAAACATTTAAAATCAGGACCAAATAGAAACCCACGTGGGTTCTCTGGAGCGAGAAAGGCGTGTCCCGTTTGGGGCCGTCCCACCACTCCCTGTGGACTGTCTCTGAGGCAGGGGAGCTGGCGCCCAGCTACAGGGCGCTGGCGGCTGGCCCTTCCTGAGAGGACAGCGAGGCGGAGAGTGAGCCGTATCTTCAGCCTGTGCTTCCGGGAGTAAGGCCTTGAGCTCCCAGACGGAAGAGGAGGGCGCGCGCTGGGAGAGCGGTTGGGCGGGCTTTGGGCGCAGACCCAGCGTGTGTCGTCGGGAATCAGGGCCCGCAGGAGGGCGGAGCTCAGGGGCAGGACATCACTTGCTTTCTCCCATGTCCAGTGGACTCCTACTTCTTTCCCCTTTGAAATGATGTGCTGTCATTCATCAGGTAACTGTTTGGTTCCCTTATAATAGTAACCGTGGTGATAAAAACACCCTCCCTCCTTTCCCCCGCCACCCTTGCCTGGCGGCACCTGGGCCATGTGAACACAGCGGAGCCCATGGTCTTGGACGCTCTTGGTCACGAGCCGTGCGCCTCTCAGCAACAGCTGACTGTCTCTGTGTAGTTTCCCTGTTGTATGGTCCCTGGCTGCCGTGTGAGGTGTGGGAGCGATGCCGGGCCAGGGTGGGGCTGCTGGTGGGAGGGATCGGATGCCGGTGGAACTCTGTCCCGAGTGGTTGGCCAGCTCTTCCCACCAACCCCCTGGCGTGTCCTCTGTTTTCTTAGAGACGTTCCCATGGCTGCGGGCTCTCCCCTCTGCCTCACCCATAGCACCTCCCCCTTAAAGGAAGCTCTGCCACGCATGGACCCCCCCAGACAACACGCCCTGAGCTTCCTGCCCTCAGCCCCGACCCGTCTCGGCCCCGGACGAGGCTCAGCTCCCCTGCCGTCCCCCGGAGAGCGTGTCCCCGTGTGGCCTGGCCGACAGGCGTCCTGTGTGGTGAGAGGCAGGAATGATGCTCAGGGGCCACGGTGAGGCGGTCCAGGGTGGACACGCGTGTCACATGTGTCCCCAGCTCCTGCTGGCCCTGCTGCCGTCCCCTGGGAGCAGATGGTGTGGAACGTCGGAGCCAGACCTGCCCCCTCTCAGCACCCATGGCAGCGCTGCCAGGGAGCTCTGCGGGTTGGCGACGAGTGAGCCACACTGTTTCGGTTGCGATTCCTCCCCAAGTGAGTCCTTTAACAAATGGAAAGGGAATAGGTGAGTTTTTAGGATATAGGTCGTGCTGCTTTGAAAAATCCGGTGAGCAAGGGTGATCATGACCCAAAGTGAATTGTGAAATGGCCACACCTTCAAGTCCCACCTCGAGTCCTGTGTGGCCCTGCTGGCCGGGCAGAGACCCCGCAGAGCAGACCCTTCCTTCCCCGGACGCAGAAGCCGAGCTGGCGGCGAGCGGGGCCTCCTTCCTGGTCTCAGGGCGGAGAACCAGACTCTGAGGGTGAAGGATGTCGCCAAGGTCAGAGATGAGGGTCCGACATCTCTAGCCCCTGTCCGTCCCCTGCCGCGTGGCGGATCCCACCGCCTGGGCAGGACCGGCGGACCTTGACTGCACACAGTCCTGGGGCCTGAAGGCCAAGGTCAGGTGTTCGACTCGGGTCTGGCGAGGCCACTGCTGCTTGCCTTGCGGACTGGGTGCTCACGGTGCAGAGAGGGCCACCACGGGCCTCCTCATGGCCTCCCAAACCCGAGTCACCTCTCTAACACCCTCCCCGCCGCAGCGAGGCCTTCAACACGTGCGTTTGGGGGAGCACGGGCAAGCCATCCACACGGCCGCCTGTCTGTCTCTCCGCTTCTCACGGGGAACAGCCTGCTCTGTCATTCCCACAGGGCCTGTCCCTCCTGCAAGTGCCGCTTCGGAGAAATGTGGTTGCAATAAGTCCAATCAATCAACCAATCAGCCTGTGAATGCACCTGATCCCAGAATAGCCATTATTTTAAAAATGAAATCTTTATTGTTGAAAGTATTACATATGTCCCATTGAGCCCCTCCAGCCTGCCCCCACCCCTCACCCCAGATCCTCACCACCCCACTGTCTGTGTCCACAAGTTATAAGTATATGCATACAAGGTCTTTGGTTGTTTACCTCCCACCTCCCCTCCCTCCCCCGCCTTCCCTCTGAGATTCCACTCTGTTCCAAACTTCCATGTCTCTGGATCCACTCCATTCATCATTTATTTTGTTCATTAGATTCCAGACATGAGTGGGGTCATGTGATGCTTGTCTTTCTCTGACTGGCTTATGTCACTCAGCATGATGCTCATTTTTGATGAGTCGTGATATCACACAGCCTGTGGTCACCAGAGGGAACATCCTGCAGAAGTCGTTGCAGATGGAGAACGCGTCTCAGAGAGCCCTCTGCTGCCAGGATGTTCCGACTGGTGCCAGGACGTCACTGGGGGCCGATGAGTGGACACCGCTTTGCAGGGCAGGCCTCACAGTGGGAGCCGGGAGCCCAGTGCAGGGCCATCCTGGCCCCGGGTGGACGACAGTGACCCCTGGGCGCCAGGGACCCACTGCTTGAGCCCCGTGGGCCAGTCGTCACCGCAGCAGCGTGGCTCTCTGTTGTGTGGCGCTCCCCTCACAGCCACCCAGTAAGTCCAGCCTGAGACTCCCCTCAGCCCGTTCATAAGGGGCGCTCGTCCTTCTAAGGGGGATTTGTTTTATATCAAGAGATCTGCTCGGACGAGGCCTCTGCTCTGACATGGGGGCGGCACACACTCGCGACGCGTGGCCCTGAGCGCCCGCCTCATGCCTGGAATGGTCAGGGGGTGGCTGCCGTCTCACTGTGGACGAGGCAGCTGAGGCCGAGGGACGGACACTGTGCCTTGGTGCTCGGAGCTGCAGGTGCCTGCCCCACAGGACACTCTCCTGCCTGCTGCACCCGGAGGGGGAAGGGCAGCCGTCGCCTGGCAACAGGAGCTTGTTCTGTGCAGCTGCCCAGGCCCTAAAGCAGCGGTTCTCAACCTGTGGGTCAAAATCAATAAGTAAAATTTAAAAAATCTTGCTGGGATTTTGATAGGGATCATGTTAAACATGTACATTAATTTGGGGAGGCTGACATGATTATGTTGGGACTTCTGATTTATGAACATGTCTTATCATTTATTTAGATATTTGATTCCTTCATCAATATCATATAGCTTGTAGCACACAAGTCCTGCACATGTTTTGTTAGATTCACACCAAAGTATTTAGTATTTTATTTTAATTTCAGGGTCAGTATATTCATAGCTAGTACCTAGAAAAATAATTTATTAATTGTAGGAGGTTTTTTTGTAGATTCATTGAGATTTTCCATATAGAACATCATGTCATCGGGAAAATAGGTACTTTTTAAAAAAATATATTTCTTTATTGATTTCAGAGATGAAGGGAGAAGGATAGAGAGATAGAAACATCAATGATGAGAGAGAATCATTGATCGGCTGCCTCCTGCACACCCACCACTGGGGATGGAGCCCGCAACCCAGGCATGTGCCCTTGGCCGGAATCAAACCTGGGACCCATCGGTCCGCAGGCTGACGCGCTATCCACTGAGCCAAGCCGGCTAGGGCTAGGTACTTTTTTTTTGAATCCTCACCTGCGGGCATGTTTACATTGACGAGAGAGAGAGAGGGGGGGGGAGAGAGAAAGGGAGAGAGAGAGGTCAGTTGCCTCCCATACGCTCGGGAAACGCTCTGACTTCTGGCCGAGGCTGAAAGTGGGTGCAGCCTCACCCCTCCCTTCGAGCCTGCGTGCCTTCCAGTGCCGCGTGGGCTGCGGCTCCGCTCTGCCGCCCTCCTCGCCTGTCCCGGAGCTCCGTGGAAAGCTGGCTCCGCCCAGTGCACACGATCAGGGTGACCCCCATTTCCGAGGGAGTTTCCATCACGAGTGGGTGTGGATTTTCTCAAATACTTTTTCTGCATTGATCTGATCATGTGATATTTTTCTTCTTTAGCCTCTCAATCCCATGGATGACACTGATTTGTTTTAGAATATGGGACCCGCCCTGCACCCCGGGAACGAATCCCCTGATGAGTGATGAGTTGGACATGTTGCTGGATTTTATGTGTGTGCTCAGGAGGGTGTTGGTCTGTAGGCTCCCTTTTCTGGTCCTGTTTTCACCTGCTTTTGGCATCAGGTTAATAATAGCGACTTAACATTAACTGGGAACTATGTTTTCTTCCATTTTCTGGAAGCGGTTGTGTACAATTCATGTTAATTCTCCCTTAAATGTTTGGTAGAATTCCGCAGTGAAATCACACGG
>NW_005355204.1:1143650-1159733 GCF_000412655.1 Myotis brandtii | reverse complement strand
TACATGGCTTTCGCTGCATCTTTCAAATATCGCCAAGAAGCCTGAGGACGCACTGCTTCTGTAGCTGGACAGCTTAGCTCTTGTTCACGGGCCGCTGGACGGTTCCTTTCTCAGAAGCAAAGACGCCGCCCTCCCCTCCCGCTAGCCTCGTGTTCACTGTGGGCCCCTGGAACCGAGCCGCCGAACCGACACAAGTTCAGTGGCAAGAACCAGCTCACCTTCTGGGCTTGCGATACTGAACAAGGGAGGCCTGACCTCATCGGAACCCTGCGAAGTGTTTTTCACCCAAGAAACTCCTGATTTTAACAAGAGAACCGTTTTTCTGAATAACGGCAGCGACAGGGAAGGGAGTGTCCCAGGCCCCATCTCTTAAGGGTGGCCGTGTGACACCTCGACCACGTCTGCACAGGCCTGCGGACCGTGCAAGCAGCAGCTCCTTTCATTCCCCGCCACACGGCAGCCCCAGCCTCTGCTTTCCCCCCCCAGGGGGCAGCTCTCCATCCACAGGACGGCGGTCCCTCCGCAGGGGCTCGGGGCCTCCCAGGAGCTGCGTCCCCCGGGGTGATGGCGACGAGTTCTGGCGTGTGGACAGCCTGGCGGCTGATGAGGCCTTGGCCCTCACAGCAGATGTGCCAAGGAGCTTGGTTTGGGGGATGTTTTAAATATGAATTATTCCTGGGCACCAGACGCCTCGAGTCAGACGGGACGGGTGCGTGGCTCGTGACTGTGGGGAGGGTCTGTTTCCCAAGCTCTGTGTTCATGTGTTTGCTTCTGGCGGGTCTGCAGGTGTGTATCCATCTCCCGCTTGATTGCTGATTTTGGTCGTTTGTGACTGGTCTCTCTTCTTTGTCAGTCTTGCTAGAGATTTGTCAATGTTGCTAATCTTTTCAGAGAACTGGCTTTTTGGTTTGTTTTCACTTTCTCTGTTTGTTTCTGATTTCATTTTTATTGGCCCTGCTCTTTATTACTGCATCCTCGGCTTGCTGTGGGTTCACTTTGCTCCCTTCCGAGCCTTTTCCCCGCGAGGATTGGGTGATTGATTTGAAACTTTCTCTAAGGTGAGCATTTGGCAGCAAAGCTGCACTCCGTGCAGTCCCACTGCTCCAGCACCTCCGACCTGTGGCCTTTCGCTGTCGCTGCGGCTCACGGGCTGTGCCCTCGGGGTCCCTCTACCCCGGTTACGCAGCGTGTGCTGTTTACTTTCCAGTTGTTGGAGACGTTCTTGTAAGTATGCTCTTCGCTTCCAGTCGGGCTCCATGTGAATGGAGCGCAGTGATTTGGATCCCTTTCCTGTGCTGAGGTCTGTTTTCTGACCCAGGACACGCCCCCAGGCCCTGCCCGTGGGCCCGTGGCGGGGCATGGGCTCTGCACTTGCTGCCCAGGGTCCTGTACAGGCTGGCAGAACTGTAGGCTGACAGCACCGTGGGCTGTTCGCTAGCTCTGCACATTCCCTCCCTGAGTTGGTTGGTAAAGTGGGCTGAAGTCCCCAGCTGTAGCTGTGGTGTGTCCATTTCCCCGTCAGTCCTCTCAGCCTGTGCGCCTCACACCTGCCGTGTGGTGTGCTGTGTATGTTATGGAAGTACTGACCCTCGCATCCTTACCCCTCCCTGTCCTTCGCAATGTGGTTTGCTCTGAGGACTCATGTATCTGCCATTACTGTAGCCAGTGCTGTTTTCTTTCAATTAATGACATTAATTTCCTACCCTTTTACTCCCAACCTGCCTATGGTGTTATATTTGAAGTGAATTTTCTATAAACAGCATATAGTTGAGTTGGACATTAAAAAAATAATTCTTTATTGATGAAAGTATTACATATGTTCCCTTTTCGCCTCCCATGGATCCCCTCCAGCCTGCCCGCTCCTCACCTTCACCGCCCCATTGTCTGTGTCCATGGGCCATGCATATCTGCATACAATGTCCTCGGTTGATTATCTCCCCCCCACCCACCCTCCCCACCTTCCCTCTGAGATTCCGCACTCTGTTCCCTGCTTCCATATCTCTGGATCCACTCCGTTCATCAGTTTATTTTGTTACTTAGAATCCACATATGAGTGTGATCATGTGACACTTGTCTTTCTCTCACTGGCTTATTTCACTTAACATGATACTCTCCAGGTCCCTCCATGCTGTCTCACAGGGTAAGAGATTCTTCTTTTTTACAGCTGCAGAGTATTCCATTGTGTAAATGTACCACAGCTTTTTTATCCCAACCTGCTGGGCACTGGGGCTGTTTCCACATCTTAGCTATTGTAAATTGTGCTGCTATGAACATAGGGATGTATATATTCTTTCTGATTGGTATTTTGGGTTTCTTAGAATATATTCCTAGAAGTGGGATCATTGGGTAAAATAAAAGTTCCATATTTAATTTTTTCAGGAACCTCCATACTGTTTTCTATAATGGCTGCATTCCCACTAGCAGTGCACAAGGGTTCCCTTTTCTCCACATCCTCGCCAGCACTTGTCATTTGTTGATTTGTTGATAGTAGCCATTCTGACAGGTGTGAGATGGTACCTCATTGTCGTTTTGATTTGCATCTCTCTGATGATCAGAACCTTGAGCATTTTTTTCATATGTCTCTTGACCTCTGTGTGTCCACTTTGGAGAAGAGTCTATTTATGTCCTTTCCCATTTTTTCATTGGGTTGTTAGTCTTCCTTTTGTTAAGGTGTATGAGTTCCTTATATATTCTGGAAATTAACCCTTTATCAGATGTATCATTGCCAAATATGTTTTCCCACACAGTGGGCTCCTTTTTCATTTTGCTGATGGTTTCTTTTGCTGTGCAGAAGCTTTTTATTTTGATGTAGTCCCATTTGATTATTTTATCCTTAGTTTCCTTTGCCCTAAGAGATGTATCTGTAAACATATTGCTATGAGAGATGTCTGAGATTTTGCTGCCTATAGTTTTTTCTAGGATTTTTATGGTTTCATGACTTACATTTAAGTCTTTTATCCATTTTGAGTTTATTTTTGTGTATGGTGTAAGTTGGTGGTCTAGTTTCATTTTTTGCATGTATCTGTCCAATTTTCCCAACACCATTTATTGAAGAGACTGTCTTTACTCCATTATATGCTTTTGCCTCCTTTGTCAAATATTAATTGAGCATGATGGCTTGGGTCGATTTCTGGGTTCTCTGTTCTGCTCTATTGCTCTATATGCCTGTTCTTGTGGCAGTAACAGGCTGTTTTGATTATGGTGGCTTTGTAGTATAACTTGAGATCTGGTATTGTGACTCCTCCAACTTTGTTCTTCTTTCTCAAGATTGCTGCATCTCTTCAGGGTATCTTTTGGTTCCATATAAATTTTTAGAATATTTGTTCTAGATCTGTGAAGTTTTAATAGGGACTGCATTGAATTTATAGATTGCCTTGGAGTATGGACATTTTAATGATATTGATTCTACCAATCCATGAACATGGTATATTCTTCCACTTGTTTATATGTTCTTCTATCTCTTTGTCAATGTCCTGTAGTTTTCTGAGTAAGGTCTTTGGCCTCCTTGGTTAAGGTTATTCCTAAGTGTCTTAATTTTTTTGTTGCAATGGTAAATGGGATTGTTTATTTAGTTTCTCTTTCTGAGAATTCATTATTGGCATTTAAAAAAAACATCGATTTTGGGGTGTTGATTTTGTATCCTACCACATTGCCAAATTCATTTATTAAATCTCATAGTTTTTTGGTGAAGTCTTTAGGGTTTTCTATATCATATCATCTGTGAATAATGAGAGTTTTACTTCCTCCTTTCTAATTTGGTTGCCTTTTATTTCTTCTTCTTATCTGTTCGCTGTGGCTAGGACCTCCAGTACTCTGTTGAATAGAGTGGTGAAAGCGGACATGCCTGTCTTGTTCCTGTTCTTAGGGGAAATGCTATTAGTTTTTGTCTGTAGGTTTGTAATATATGGCCTTTATCATGTTGAGATATGCTCCCTCTCTTCCCACTTTGCTGAGAGTTTTTATCAATAATGGGTGTTGGATTTTGTTGAATGCTTTTTCTGCATCTATTGATACAATTGTGTGATTTTTGTCTTTCATTTTGTTTATGTGATGTGTCACGTATATTGATTGATGGATATTGTACCAGTCTTGCATCCCTGGAATAAATCCCACTTGGTCATGGTGTATGATCTTTTTAATATATTGCTGGATCCAATTTGCTAATATTTTGTTGAGGATTTTAGCATCTACGTTCATCAGGTATATTGGCCTGTAATTCTCCCCCTTGGTAGTGTCTTTATCTGGTTTTGGAATTAGGATAATGCTGGCCTCATAAAAAGAGCTTGGAAGTGTTCCTTCCTCTTGGATTTTCTGAAATAGTTTGAGGGGTAGAAGTGTTAGTTCTTCTTTGAATGTTTGGTAAAACTCCGCCTGAAGCCTTCCAGACCAGGGCTTTTGTTTGCTGGAAGTTTTTTTAGCTTCTATTTCATCAGTTGTTATTGGCCTAATCAGGTTTCCTGATTCCTCCTGATTCAGTTTTTGGAGGTTGTATTTTTCCAGAATTTTTCCATTTCATCCACATTGTCCAGCTTGTTGGCATATAGTTGTTCATAGTATTTTCTTACAATCCTTTGTATTTCTGTGGTGTCAGTGGTTACTTCTGTACTTTTGTTTATGATCTTATACATTTGGGTCCTCTCTCCGTTTCTTCATGAGTCTGGCTAACAGTTCATAAATCTTATTTATCCCTGAAAGAACCAACTCTTGGTTTCATTGATTTTTTGTATTTTCTTTTAGCCTCTATGTCATTTATTTCTGCTCTAATCTTTATTATTTTCTTCCATCATCTTACTCTGAGCTTTTCTTGTTATTCTCTTTTTAGTTCTTTAAGTTGTAGGGTTAAATAGTTTATTGTTGATTTTTCTTGTTTTTTGAGATAGGCCTGTAGTGCTGTGAACTTCCCTCTCAGCACTGCTTTCACTGTGTCCCATAGATTTGGGGTTGTTGTGTGTTCATTTTCATTTGTTTCCAGGAAGTTTTTAAAATTTCTTTCTTGATCTTGTTGGTAACCCATTCATTAATAACATGTTATTTGGCCTCCATGTGTTTGAATGTCTTTGGGTGTTTTTACTGTAGTTAATTGCTAATTTCATTCCACTGTAATCTGAGAAAATGCTTGATATGATTTCAGTCTTCTTGAACTTGTAGAGACTTGTTTTGTATCCTAACATGTGATCTATCTTTGTGAATGTTCCATGTGCACTTGAGAAGAATGTATATTCTGAAGCTTTGCAGTGAAATGTTGTATAAATGTCTATTCAATTCATCTGATCTAGTATGTCATTTAGAGTCACTGTTTCCTTGTTAATTTTTTTATCTGGAAGATCTATCCAGTGAAGTCAGTGGGGTGTTAAAGTCCCCTACTATGACTGTATTGTTGTTCCTCTCTCCCTTAAAGTTCTCCAGAATTATTTTTATAAATTAAAAATAATACTATCTTGAATATATATATATTTACCAGGGTTGTATCCTCTTTTGGATTGATCCCTTTAGTATTATGTAGTGACCTTTATTGTTTCTTGTGATGGCTTTCATTTTGAAGTCTATTTTGTTGGATATGAGTATTGCTATTCCTGCTTTTGTTTGTTTCCATTTGCATGGAAGAAATATTTTTTCATCCCTTCACTCTCATTCTGTGTGAGTCTTTTATTCTGAGTTTGGTCTCTTGTAGGCAGCATTTAGTTGGGTCATGTTTTTGTATCCATTCAGCTACCCTATGCCTTTTTATTGGAACATTTAATCCATTTACATTTAGGGTTATTATTGACTAGATGCCCAGTGCACAAAATTCATGCATTGGGGGGGGGGGAGTCCCCTCAGCCCAGCCTACACCTTCTCCAATCCAGGACCCCTTGGGGGATGTCCAACTGCTGGTTTAGGCCCATTCCTGGGGATCAGGCCTAAACTGGCAGTTGGACATCCCTTCCACAATCTGGTTGCCCCCAACTGCCCCCCTGCTGGCCAGGTCGCCCCACGCAGCCTGCTGTTCAGTCGTTTGGTCGTCCCTCACTAACCCCCCTGCCGGCCTTGTCACCTCACACAGCCTGCTGTTTGGTCGTTATTATTACTGTAACAGCGCCCCAGACAATTTGCACATTCCTCTATTATTAGTATAGATAGGTACTTATTTATTGCCATTTTAAATCTGTATGGCTAGGTTTCTCTCTCTATTTCTTCTTCACATTACAGCAGTCCCTTTAGCATTTCTTGTAATGCTGGCTTGGTGGTGATGTACTCCTTTAGCCTTTTTTTCCTTTTGTCTGGAAAAAAACTTTATTTCACCTCTATTTTGAATGATAGCCTTGCTGGATATAGTAATATTGGTCTCAGATCCCTGCTTTCCATTACCCTAAGTACTTCATACCATTCCCTTCTGGCCTGTAGAGTATCTGATGAGAAATCAGGTGTCAGCCTTATGGGAGCTCCTTTGTAGGTAACAGCTTGCTTTTCTCTTGCTGCCTTTAAGATTCTCTCTTTGTCTTTAATTTTTGACATTTTAATTATGATGTGTCTGGGCATGGGCCTGTTTGGGTTCTCTATGCCTCTTGAACTTGTGTGACTTTTTCCTCTGCCAGGTTAGGGAAGTTTTCTGCTATTATTTCTTCAAACACCTTCTCTATTCCTTTCTCCCGTTCTGCCTCTTCTGGCACACCTGCTATTCTAATATTGTTATGTTTCACATTGTCCCTCAGCTCTCTTTCGCTGTCCTCCTGTTTTTTAATTGTTTTTTTTCTTTTTGATTCTCTGAGTGATTTTTTTCAAACCTGTCTTCTAATTCACTGATTCAATCCTCAGCTTCCACTAGTCAGCTGAGTATTCCTTTCAATGTGTTCTTTATTTGTGCTATGTCATTTATTTCTGTTTTCATAGTTACTATCTCTTTTCTCATGTTGTTGAGTATCTTTACCTCATTGTCCTAAACTCTATGTTTGATAATTTTCTTATCTCCATTTCATTTATCGCTTCTTCTGAAGAATTCTCTTATTTTTTCATTTGGGGGTTGTTTCTTTGTCTCCTCATTTTGGCTGCCTGTTTGGGTTTATGACTAGGTGGTAGGTTGATTTGCTACACCTCTCAATTTCCAGTGCAGGACAGTGTCAAACACTATTTCTTACTAATTAGATCAGGCAATCACTCAAAGCCTCCAGAAATTGCCTCTGCCTGCAGACTGATAGGATTCTGCCTTGAATTACCCTTAGGCCATTGTCCACAAGTGTGGCGAGAGTTTTTTCCAACAGGGTGGGGCAA
Source organism: Myotis brandtii (assembly GCF_000412655.1). Taxonomy (NCBI): domain Eukaryota; kingdom Metazoa; phylum Chordata; class Mammalia; order Chiroptera; family Vespertilionidae; genus Myotis; species Myotis brandtii. The sequence continues at coordinate 1,152,485 of NW_005355204.1, read as the reverse complement.
TTGCTTCTGCCTGGAGGCTAATTGTTTTTCTCAGTCTCTTATTGGGCCTCAGAAACTCACACCATGGGGCAAGGTGTTTTCCAATAGGGTGGGTCAACTGTCTTTCCCCCAGGCAAAGCCACCTGTACAGCAAATGTCTGTGTGAGGAAGATGGCCTCCATAGTGTGAGCAAATGAATCAGCATAGAAAACCAGGGTGTCTGCTTTCTGAGCTCTAACTCTAAAGCCCCCATCCTGGTTTCTGCTCACACAGCTCCAGTCCACTCCTCCCTCCCTCTGCCAGAGCACAATGTGGGTGGCTCCACAACTAGTTTTATGCATTGGCCCTTTAAGAGGATGACTGAATTTCCAGCCGTCTCTCCCTGGCAGACAGCAGCCTGCTGCTTTTCACAGCCAGATGTCATGTGGGTACCCTTCTCAGTTGTGGTGCTCTCTGCTGGGGGGCCCAGCTTGGGGATTAGACCCCAGAGTTCTTAGAAGCTCCCCCCACCCCCAGTTGAGATATCTCTCCAGGACTCAGCTGCTGTCTGTGGGCACCAGACCAGCCCTTTGGTGCCTCTGCCCCTCCTACCAGTCTCTATGCCGTCTCCACTTTCTGTTCTCAGTTATCAGGGTTCTCTCCTGTGAGTCTCCCGTTGGTTATTCAGGAAGTTTTTCTGTATTTTAGTTGTAATTCTAGTTTGGTCCTGGGCAGCATCCACTTGCTCCACCACCATTTTTAATCTTGAGTTGAGCGTTTTTAATCCACTCAGTCTATGTCTGTTTTCCTGGGTATATTTAACCCATTTACATTTAAGGTATTTTTTTTAATATCTTGGGGCTTAAATTTCTTATGTTATTTTTTGTTTTGTATTTGTTCTATTCTCTTTTTCCCCATCCCCCTATATTTCTTTAGGTCACATAGGCATTCCATTTTGGCTTATGTATAATGTTTATATATTTATTGATTGATTTCAGAGAAGAAAGGAAAGGGAGAGATAGAAACATCAATGATGAGAAATAATCATTGATCGACTGCCGCCTTCACGCCCCCTACTGGGGATCAAGTCCACAACCCCTGACCAGAATCAAACCCGGGACACTTCAGCCCACAGGCTGATGCTCTATCCACTGAGCCAAACCAGCTAGGGCCGTGTATAGTATTTTTGAGTGACTCTCTTGCTAATGTTTTCAGTGCTTGGTCTAGATATTACACTATCTACACATGAGCTCACTGGGGGTTTCATTTTACCAGTTTGAGTGGCATATGCTGGTAGGATGCGTACCTCCCTCGAGGACGCCTCCCTACTATTTGTTACAGTTGTTTTAATTATTTCCTCAGCATATTTTTGGAAGCACATCAGACAGTATTATTGCATTTGCTTCCACTGCCAAACAAAGTCTAGGAAACTCAAGGGAAACTGAACTGATTGCATTTCCTTTGTCTCCCGTGATCGCCTTTCCTTCCTCTCTCTGCTTAGACCTCTGCTCAGCGGTTCTTGCAGGGTGAGTCTGCTGGTGAAAAACAGAACTCTCATCCCCCCTCTGAGACCGTCTTGATTTGCTGTCATTCCTTAAAGACGTTTTCACCGGGTACCTGGATTGGCAGGTTCCCAGGGTTCTGGTGGGCAGCTCTTTCCTCAGCGCGGGGAACGTGCGTGGGCTTTCCCACGGCCTCTGAGGTTCTGATGAGAAGTCCTGTGTCATTGGAACCCTTCCCCGGTAGGAAGGTGCTGTGTTTCTCTGGATGCTGTAATCGTTTTACTTTGTGTTTAGTTTGCAGTAGGAGGGGATTTGGGTGTCTGCTTTTGGTGTGTCAGCTTCTGTAATCTTTGGGTTTATATCTCTTGCCCAAATGGAAAGGGTTCACCACCCCTTTTTTGAGTGTCTTCACCCTGTGAGTGCCCCCTTCTCCTCTCCATCTGGGACTCTGGCGGCAGGAACTGGGGCCTTTGGCTGTAGCCCCACGGTTTTCCCGGGCCATGTTCTCCCTTTGTGGGAACGGGGTGGTTTCTGTGTCTTCGTCTTGCAGCTCACAGACCCACCACTCCCCGTCCCACCGCCCTCCAATCACAGGCACCCACTCAGCTGTTCCTTTTCCCGTTACAACATCTGCATTTGGTTCTTATTTCATTTCTGTTTCTTTGCCGGGCTTCCTGTTCACTAGTCTCAGGTGCGCTGGTGCCTGTGCCCGGGCGGAAGGGTTTCTGTCCGCTGCTTCGCCGTCCTTGCTGGGCCCTGCTCGCGTCTCCGTCATCTCAGGTGGGTGTCCACGGGGCCTTTTTCATTCCGTTTGAGATCTCTCTGGTTCTCAGGGGACTGGTTTTCGGTTGAAACCTGGGCACTTCTGTATTCCATCACGAGACCCTGGATCTCAGTGAACCTGGTTTAACTGGCCTTTCCTGGCACCGCTCTGCTGGGTCGGGTTCCCCACCTGCTGACACCCGAGAGCAGCTCTTGTCCGTCCTGCTGGGCAGGGGCGCGTGGGTTTCAGCTCCCCACGTGGTCCCCAGTGATGGTGGGCAGTTCCCACCTGGCAGGGTCCCCGGAGGTGGGGGCCTCTTTCCAGCCTGTGGGGAAGGGCACCCAGAGGCCCTTGGCCGTGGTGGGCGGGTGCTGTGGTCTGCGCTTTGTGGTGTGGGTGGGAGTGGAGCTGTTTGTGTAGCATGTGCTCAGTTGCTCCTTCCTGCCCTCTGGCCGGGGGAGGGAGGCGCTAGAGTTGGGCCCTGCGCCTGCTGTGTTCCTAAGGATCGGGCACTGAGCCAGACAACCCCGCACATTTCCTTCCTGGGCCCAAGGTCCTGAGTCCTCGGGCTTCTCTCCACCCTCACAGCCTCAGCGGGAAGACTCTCCAGGGTCGTCAGTGGTACTCAGCGGGGATAGGAAAAGTGTCTTGTCCAGTTTCCTGGAAGTGGCTTCTACCCGCCCAGGGTGGCAGCTCCTCCTGTGTGCCCTGGGAGAGGGGCCTGGGGACACCTAAACCCTTGGAGCGATGCGGTTCTTGTTTGTAGAGCGAGGCCCAGCTCCTGCCTGCTCCCGGAGAACTGAGATGCCTGGGCCGGGGTTCAGGCTCCCCTATGCCCACACAGAGCCCTTTATCCATCGGCAACTGCGGTTCTGGAAGGGTCGAGCCCTCTTCACAGGCCCCGGAATCAACACCACTCGACTTCCGTGCTCCTTCGATAGGGAGTGTTATTGAAATTCTGTTATTTAAATTAATTGTTTCCTGGGAAGTTCCCTTTGAGTCTCGATTGTTTTCCTGTTTCCAGGTAGATGTTAGCATTCAAGCCACGGGAGCAGCGTGTGTATAGCTGTGCTCACTGCTACGCGAATATCACACATGTGCTCTCCATGGAGCCTAGGCTGGGCTGGGACCAATCGCAGCCACGAACACAGGGCTTGCACCTGCGGTGGTTTTTAGCTGCTGTAGCCAATGGGACAGACTTGCAATGATTAGGATGTTAGTCCTGGACCAGGTACCGGTGGCCTGGCGGTCCCTGCGGGGCCTCTCCTCTCACTGTTACGCCCTGACGGAGCCCTCAGTGCAGGCTGCCCGCCAAGCGGCGAGGCCAGCTTCCCCGGCAGCTCCCACTTGTCGTGCTGTCAGACTTCAGGGCTAGAATCACGCCGCTGTTTGAATGTTGCCATTTGTACATTTTTAAAAATGTCAGAGTTGCATTTCAAACAAGTATTAAAGAGTGCCCGTGAGGGAGCTTGTGTCTCCTTAGCATGCTTTCATCCAGCCCGGAACGTGTGATCTCAGCAAGTCTGGGCCCCCTTGCATCGCACACATACACACACATACACACAAATGCACTACACATGCATGCGTACACATATGCATGCACACACAAATGCACTACATGTGCATGCACACACATGCATGCACACACATACACACAAATGCACTACATGTGCACGCACGCACATGCATGCACACACATACACACAAATGCACTACACATGCATGCACACACACCCCATCCACATGCGCACACACGCACACAGCATGGAGCTGTCCAGATCTGAAGGTGGCAATGGGTTTTTGCACAGGGCATAAAAATATCTCTGTAATTACATGATATTTAGTGATGAGGTAATTATGGATAATTGCATGGGGTAGTTGTAAGTGCTAACATGTTACCATAAGATCTAAAATGTACAAATTGCATAATAATTATTCCAGGGCGTTATTTGGTAATTTCGGGCGTAATTATCATGCGATCTGCAGCGCGTGTAATTAATGCATAATCACATGGATTTTGCCTCCATCACCACGTCGCCCTTGTTATAAATAAGGCTTTGTCATAACATTTGAGTACAAATATAATGTAACCGGTCCACTGAGCCGCAGGGTGATTGCTTTCCCAGCAACAATGCCCCTCATTTCATCCCAAGTGTGGGCTCTAACCAGCTGGGGCTGCAGAACAAGCCGCCAGGGGTGGCGGTGAGGGGGCAACTGTGCACACGGTGAGACCTTGCCATGACTGCACCCATCCTGTGTAGAAAGTGTTCGGGTCGCTGAAGGAGGAACACACGAGGTGAGGGATTATACATTTATCAGGTCATCTAGCTACCAGATGGGCTGAACCCCAAAATGGCACCAGCACCCAGGGATGGAGAGTCAGAGGTTTTGAAGGATTCTAAGCAGCTTTTTCTGGGCCTAGCATTCTCTGGGCAGGTCCGGACCCTGAGAAGGTCCAGAGGGGAAGGATAATGGTCTGAGCAAGTGGAATGTGGGCTCAGTGAAAGGGAATGTCCGTTCGTCCGTCCGTTGTGAAGTGCTAAAGGCCAGCTCCCAGGGGAGCGTGTGGATTCAATGATTTGATCAGACCTCACAGCAGGTTTGCCTCGCTCACAGAGGGCAGCCCTCCCTTCCCACCGAATGCTCAGCCCGAGTTTCCTGCAGAGCAGAGCGCCTGCTCCCCCGCATCAGTGAGGCGCAGGGGTGCGGAGCCTGGCTTACCTGCTGGGGACAGGGCCCCTCATGACACTGAACAAGGGCTTTGGCTCCACTCCCAAGTTCATATGTGGCTCTGCATCTTCCCCACAGGCTTCGCGTGGCAGGATGACTACACGCAGCACGTGCTGGCCCGGGAGCTGGCCCATGTCCCCCGAACCCACCTGCGACGTCCTGATGCTGCCCACCTGGCCAGGTGAGTCGACTTGGTTGACGTCTCTGCGACCCCACAGCCAGCACCTGTCAAGCCTATTTCTCTTTAATGTAGCACCCTCAGTCTTCCTGGTGTAGAGTTTCCTGAAAGTTTGGGTGTCTATGAGGAAGAGGGGTGCTCCCTTTCTCCACTGTATCAGCCCACGGAGGAGGGTGTGCAGGTGACCCTACTACAAGGTGCCTTTTTCACCGAGGGCAAGCCCAAGGTCCCCCAGCCCTGCCCCCGGCGCCTGAGACCTTTGGAAAAGTCCCGAATCTCCAGAATGAACCTTGGTTGAGAGCAGAGAAATCAAGGATTCTCATTGTTCAGAAACAAGTAGAGTTCACCTTAGTACAAAGAGCTGAATCACCCACAAGTCTTCCTGTTCTCCAAACACAGCGACTATACTGAGTGGATATTTAACTCCAACCCCATTTCCACCCTCTGCTCACTGCCAGGTGATTGTGGAGGTCTTCCCTCATCTGGAGTTGAGACAAGAGAGGGAGCTGAGATGCAGGGAGGGAGCTGAGATGCAGGGAGGGAGCTGAGCCCAAGGAGGGAGCTGAGATACAGGGGGGGGGCCGAGCCCAAGGAGGGAGCTGAGATACAGGGGGGGGGCCGAGCCCAAGGAGGGAGCTGAGATACAGGGGGGGGGCCGAGCCCAAGGAGGGAGCTGAGATACAGGGGGGGGGCCGAGCCCAAGGAGGGAGCTGAGATACAGGGGGGGGGCCGAGCCCAAGGAGGGAGCTGAGATACAGGGGGGGGGCCGAGCCCAAGGAGGGAGCTGAGATACAGGGGGGGGGCCGAGCCCAAGGAGGGAGCTGAGATACAGGGGGGGGGCCGAGCCCAAGGAGGGAGCTGAGATACAGGGGGGGGGCCGAGCCCAAGGAGGGAGCTGAGATACAGGGGGGGGGCCGAGCCCAAGGAGGGAGCTGAGATACAGGGGGGGGGCCGAGCCCAAGGAGGGAGCTGAGATACAGGGGGGGGGCCGAGCCCAAGGAGGGAGCTGAGATACAGGGGGGGGGCCGAGCCCAAGGAGGGAGCTGAGATACAGGGGGGGGGCCGAGCCCAAGGAGGGAGCTGAGATACAGGGGGGGGGCCGAGCCCAAGGAGGGAGCTGAGATACAGGGGGGGGGCCGAGCCCAAGGAGGGAGCTGAGATACAGGGGGGGGGCCGAGCCCAAGGAGGGAGCTGAGATACAGGGGGGGGGCCGAGCCCAAGGAGGGAGCTGAGATACAGGGGGGGGGCCGAGCCCAAGGAGGGAGCTGAGATACAGGGGGGGGGCCGAGCCCAAGGAGGGAGCTGAGATACAGGGGGGGGGCCGAGCCCAAGGAGGGAGCTGAGATACAGGGGGGGGGCCGAGCCCAAGGAGGGAGCTGAGATACAGGGGGGGGGCCGAGCCCAAGGAGGGAGCTGAGATACAGGGGGGGGGCCGAGCCCAAGGAGGGAGCTGAGATACAGGGGGGGGGCCGAGCCCAAGGAGGGAGCTGAGATACAGGGGGGGGGCCGAGCCCAAGGAGGGAGCTGAGATGCAGGGAGGGAGCTGAGATGCAGTGGGTGGAGGACTGAGTCCAACAACAGCCTCAGGGAGGCTTGCTCTCTCCTTGCTGAGCTCGTGCCTGCTCTTCCTGTTGGTGAAAGTAGGCAGGCCCTTCCCTGAAGACTGTGTGGAGTCTGAGTGCTGGAGAGACTCTCCCACACCCACAGCCTCTGCTCGGCAAGCCTGGGAGCGGGAATGTGGTGCCCCATCTGACAGGAAGTAGCCCACGCCACCCAAGAAGTCGGTTTCCAAGTCCCTCGGGGGTGAGCATGAGACCCATACCGAGTGTGGACGTGCAGGAGTTCTCGGTGTCTGTAAGACTTTTCCATTAAAAAATAAAATAAAACGTAGGCCACTCTGTCTTGAATGAGTTCAAACTCTTGACAGTAATCATTAGTTATTTAGTTAGTCCTCACCTGAGGATATTTTTTCCATTGATTTTAGAGAGTGGAAGGGAGGGAGTGGGGGAGACACACAAACACACACACACACACACACACACACACACACACACACCAATTGGGTGATGGTATCAAACCTGCAATGCAGGTATATGCCCTTGACCAGGAATGAAACCCACTACCCTTCGGTATGGGGACTGATACTCCAACCACCAAGTGCAATGGCCAGGGCTTCACACTGGTCTGTAAGTTACATTTGGGCATTTAAACACCAACCACTTCTCTTTCCTTCCTCCTGGAGACTCACCTGTGCAGCATGAACCATCCCAGAAACCTCCACTGCACTGGGAGAAGGGGCTAGATGCAAGAACAGAGGCTGGGGGGCTGGGAGTCCTGCAGGAGCCACTCCTGATGCAGCAAGATAGGGAACGGGTATGATGGAAAAGTACCGCCGAGCAGGGAAAGTACCGCCGACAAGGAAAGTACAGCCAAGGAGGAAAGTACAGCCGAGAGGGAAAGTACAGCCGAGGAGGAAAGTACAGCCGAGGAGGGAAAGTACCACCGAGGAGGAAAGTACCACCGGGGGGGGGGGAAAGTACCGCTGAAGAGGGAAAGTACCACCGAGGGGGAAAGTACCGCCGAGGGGGAAAGTACCGCCGAGGAGGGAAAGTACAGCCGAGGAGGAAAGTACCGCCGAGGAGGGAAAGTACAGCCGAGGAGGAAAGTACAGCCGAGGAGGGAAAGTACCGCCGAGGAGGAAAGTACCGCCGAGGAGGGAAAGTACAGCCGAGGAGGAAAGTACAGCCGAGGAGGGAAAGTACCGCCGAGGAGGAAAGTACCGCCGAGGAGGGAAAGTACAGCCGAGGAGGAAAGTACAGCCGAGGAGGGAAAGTACCGCCGAGGAGGAAAGTACCGCCGAGGAGGGAAAGTACAGCCGAGGAGGAAAGTACAGCCGAGGAGGGAAAGTACCGCCGAGGAGGAAAGTACCGCCGAGGAGGGAAAGTACAGCCGAGGAGGAAAGTACAGCCGAGGAGGGAAAGTACCGCCGAGGAGGAAAGTACCGCCGAGGAGGGAAAGTACAGCCGAGGAGGAAAGTACAGCCGAGGAGGGAAAGTACCGCCGAGGAGGAAAGTACCGCCGAGGAGGGAAAGTACAGCCGAGGAGGAAAGTACAGCCGAGGAGGGAAAGTACCGCCGAGGAGGAAAGTACCGCCGAGGAGGGAAAGTACAGCCGAGGAGGAAAGTACAGCCGAGGAGGGAAAGTACCGCCGAGGAGGAAAGTACCGCCGAGGAGGGAAAGTACAGCCGAGGAGGAAAGTACAGCCGAGGAGGGAAAGTACCGCCGAGGAGGAAAGTACCGCCGAGGAGGGAAAGTACAGCCGAGGAGGAAAGTACAGCCGAGGAGGGAAAGTACCGCCGAGGAGGAAAGTACCGCCGAGGAGGGAAAGTACAGCCGAGGAGGAAAGTACAGCCGAGGAGGGAAAGTACCGCCGAGGAGGAAAGTACCGCCGAGGAGGGAAAGTACAGCCGAGGAGGAAAGTACAGCCGAGGAGGGAAAGTACAGCCGTGGAGGAAAGTACAGCCGTGGAGGAAAACACCGCCGAGGGGGAAAGTACAGCCGAGGAAGGAAAGTACAGCCGTGGAGGAAAGTACCGCCGAGGGGGAAAGTACCGCCGAGGAGGGAAAGTACAGCCGAGGAGGGAAAGTACAGCCGTGGAGGAAAGTACCGCCGAGGGGGAAAGTACCGCCGAGGGGGGAAAGTAC
>NW_005355204.1:1129103-1136967 GCF_000412655.1 Myotis brandtii | reverse complement strand
GCCGAGGAGGGAAAGTACAGCTGAGGAGGAAAGTACACCCGAGGAGGAAATACCAGCCGAGGGGGAAAGTACAGCCGAGGAGGAAAGTACAGTCGAGGAGGAAAGTACCGCTGAGGGGGAAAGTACCGCTGAGGAGGAAAGTACCGCTAAGGGGTAAGTACAGCCGAGGGGGAAAGTACAACCGAGGAGGGAATGTACCACCGGGGAGGAGAGGCCGAGTTGCTGGCAGCAGAGCACAGAGCTTCTAGAGAGAAGCGGGCCGGCCAGCGAGGCCGCACATAGACCAGCGTTGGGTCTCACTAAAACACCAATTTTTTTGTGAAAAAGGTGCTTATTTATGTTTTTATTACAAGTCAGATTATAACTTTTAAAAAAGGGGATCTCTTAATATTTTAAACAATAAAGATAAATTTAAATATATATATACACATTAGAAATTGCAGTTTTCTTCCATATGACTTTCCCCATCTTTTTCCCATGGAGAGGTGATATTGGTCTATTTCGGTTTGGTTTCTCTCCATATAGAGTCGTTATAGTCAAGGCTACTGTCAGCTCATCATGTTCCGTAGAAGTGCTTTCTGCCTGTGTAGTGGGCAGCACTGGGGACAGCTGTGAGCGGGCGTGAGCTCGGCCTTCCGGCTGCATTTCTAATTCTCTCCTTGAGCGAGTTGAGCCTAAAAAGCCCATCATCCAGCTCGCAAAACAGAGCTCCTGGGGGAGCCCTGGCCAGTCTCCCCCATGCCCCACCCCACCCGGTCACAGGAGCCCTGGCCGGTCCCCCCCACCCCCCACCCCACCCGGTCACAGGAGCCCTGGCTGGTCCTCTCCACCCCCCGGCCCTGTGGGGCACCAGCCTGGGGCAGGAAGAGCAGCGCAGTGCCCTCCGCCCGTGCTGCCTCCTGACTGCCCCTGGCTGCTCAGCATGCTGCCCTGTGAGTACTAATGAAACTGCTCCATGTCCCGGCCCTGGGCCCGTGTTCCTCTCCGGGCCTTGCGAGGAGGACACTGTGGTCTGGTCTGCGGAAGGACTGCCGCGGCCTCACCCTCGCCCTCAGCTTCGGCCCCAGGCGGGCGTCAAGGTCATGGGATTGTCCCGGCACAAACAGACACGTCTCGTCTCCTTTTCATGAAACTTCTGCCAAACGTTCCTTAGCGTCAAGGCGATGGGCTCCCTGGTGTTTCGCAGGGATTTTCTCTGTGGGTGAACCCATGGCCTCCCCTTGTCTCCTGAGTCTGTGAGGAGCACGTGCCCGCCCTGGCTGCGGGGTGTGTTTTCTGTCCCCGCTTCCCCAGGAGAACGGCGCTCGGGCTCCTGCGCCGTGGGTTACTGTTCTTTGTACATGGCGGTGAATGGCACAGTTTGTTCATGTTCGTATTTGTTCACTTTTAAAGTACTCACTTTACTCATTCAATACCCGCAAGTCTCTGCCTTTGCTTCCGGGCCTCGCTGAGGCCCCTGCCTTCACGCTGTTCCCTTTGCTTTTGTTCAGAATTACCTGTGTGTCATTTTGTACCTGTGGGAGCAAGAAGTGTTTGCATTTTAAAATATTATATGTTGTTTTGAAGCTTTAAATTAGTGTCTTTTACTGCCTTTTAGTCAGAGAACATGACTGGTCAGTTTTTACTCTTCAGAAACATTGAGGTTTTCTTTGTGGCTGAGTTTATGCCGTATTTTTGGTAATTTTCAATAGGTACTTCAAAAAGCTATGGTATCCACTCTTTGCAGGGCATAGGTTTTCATATACAGTTTATATACGTAATTATATATAAATATATATTTTTATGACTCAAAGCCAAAATATCCGTATTTACACTTTGACTTAACTGACATTTCTCAGACAAACAGTTTCCGCGTGTTTCCTTCTGTTGCTGACATTCCGCTTTGTACCCGCGGTTCTGACGCCAGCCCCGCAGGCCGGGCCGTCTGCCTTCCTGGTGCGGTGCCCACGGTGCCACATGGTGCCTGTGCGCCGGAGTGCTTCTGGCCAGGGCTCCTGTCCGCGGTCAGCTCTGGCCTGGGCCCGGGGACATGCAGCACCGGGAACGGTATCGCGGCCTTTCTCACGCAGGTCCTGTGCCCAGTCGTCCTCTGTGGACCGTGATGGGTCGGCTTTGTCATCACAGCATTTGTGACTCTGAGTCTTATTTTCAATGCGATCTGTGGCAGCTTCTAGTTTTCCAGGTTTTCTCAGGTAGCAGGTCTCTGTCCTTGTCAGTGGAAAGAGCCGCGTCTCCTGATTCCTGCGCCTGAGGGACAGCAGAGTGTGGGGTTGCGATGAGGAGCTTGTTAAGGGTCCGCCTTCTCCACCTTCTCCCGACCCTCCTGGGCAGCCTCCGGGCACCTGCTGGCCTTTCATGAGCCAGTCTCTGTGGAGTGAAGGGAAGGAGCGTGAATAGCCCTCACGCTGCTGAGATGAGTAACTACACGCAGGAGCCCTGCCGGCGCCTCCCTCCCGCAGGCACGGCCCGGGGTCCGGACTCAGCACGTCTGTCAGCCTCCACCGCCGGCAGTGCACAGGTCCTCGGTCTCATGCAAGACAGCGGAGGCCAGGAGGCCCAGCCTCAAACCAGGGGTCCGGGCCGCAGAGCTGACTTGGAACGCAGTCTTCGGGCGCCGCGTGGAGACTTGGCAACGCGCCGATTCTGGGGGGAGTGGAGCTGGGAGCAGAGGGGACGCCGAGGACCTGAGACCCCGAGGGCCCTCTGCGAAGGCCCCAGAAAGCAGGATGTGATGAAGCAGTTACGCCAAGGAGGGGAAGCCGCGCGTCAGATTCTGTGTGACTGACGGGGCCCCCGTGGCCAGTGCACCAGGTCAGGGTGAGTGAGGAAAGGGCTGAGATACGCTCCCCGTGTCCTCTGCCAAGAATTTGTGTATAATTTGGGTGAAGCTTAAAGCATCTCACGTTACTGGGAGCCTGCAGGTCGGTGCCTGGGAGTGGGAAAGGGAGTCGTGGAGACCCAGGTGTGGACGGATTTAATCCTGAAGTCGAAGGTGTGTACTTACAAAGTTTTGACCTGCTTCACGCCAGAGGAGGGGGCAGGAGTCGGTGTGCAAGTTGATGGCTACAATGTTGCTCAGCCCAGTGACGGACACTCTCATCATGGGATACAGTGTTACAACAATCCGTGGAGGACTCGGGAAGATGAATATGACAGTTTAAAGGCACCTTTCGGGAGCGGCTCTGACTGCATTGATTAACAATCAGTGAGAAAAACAGACACAGTACCAGAGGAGTAAAGTGACTTCGGTTAGACTCTCACAGCACGGGACATGAGATTTCATCCATTAAAAACTGGTCAGGAAACCTATAGCCATGATTTGAGGTGCAGAGAACTGTAAAGCTCTTGATAATTTATGTGCCTATTAAGAGCGAGCCAATAGAACTTAAAAAGTCATTAGAAATAAAAACAGGACAGTTTTATCAATGGAGGCAATGAAACACAAATATGAAATTGTGCTGAGGCCCGGCCTTTATGAAGCACATGTGGTCGCACACCCAACACCAGTGATCTGCACTGGCCTTGGACTCCCACGTGAACACACTGCCGAGCCTGCTCTCCGGCACTTGGACCCCATGAGGAGTCACACATCCACCAGCACCCAATGCACTTACTCCGCCTCACAGTGAAGACCCCATGTGAGTAACAAACTGTCATGTTCGCATGAAAAGTCTTTGAAACGTTTTCTGGTCACTAAACGTGGATACAGATATTAGCAAATGGGTCCTTTGTTTGCAGTAAGACAGCTCACTGAACACCTACAAAACATACACACACAAATATATACACAGACACACACAGATAGACACACACACACATATACACAGACACACAGACACATGGGCACACACAAAAACACATACACACATATATACACAGACACACACATACACATAGACACGCAGACACAGACACAGATACAGACACACACAGATACATACATAGACACATGGACACACATATATACACATAGACACACACAGACACACACATACACATACACACACAGATACATACAGATAGACACATAGACACACATGCACAGACACACACAGATACACACATAGACACACATACATACACAAAGACACACACACATACACAGATACACATGGAAACACAGAGACACACACATATACGCAGACACACACAGATAGACACACATACACATGGACACACATAGGCACACAGATACACACAAATACTCATACACACATATATACACACAGAGACACACAGACACAAATACACAGACACACACATACATACACACAGAGACACGGACACACACAGACACACAGCCACATAGAGACGCACGGTGTGGGTCTCACCCTGTGGTCATGGCCACATCTCTCATCAATGAGAATAAGGAGCTTCCATGCTGCTCTCAGGGATGGGCTGGAACCCCGCATCCCCGGCCGGTGGGAGGCGTCGTGGTCCCTGGGGAGGCGGTGGTGAGCAGGTGGCAGGTTGGCTGCAACCAGGTGCGCATTGCCTGGCCCATGACCCCAGTCCTGAGTCCAGATTCCAGACCAGGAAGCAATCCAGTTTCAGGGACACCCAGAGTTGGCGTCCCCGTTTTACCAGGCCGGTCTCCTGCCTGTGGAACAGGGTTGAGGTGCCTTCTGCTGAGGCTGCTGGGGCATCTGGACGGGTCACACCCAGGCGGGGACTCTGGGCACCACGTGAGAAGACAAGCTAGAGGGGGCGGCCCCAGGAGGGTTGGACGGGCTCCCTGCAGCCTAGCAAAGGCCTCGGGCCCTGATCGTCCTGGGGGCGGGTGCATTCGGAGGTGCCCAGGCCGGGCTCTCTGGACAGGCCCTGTGGATGCTGTGGTAGGAAGGCACCGGCCTCACAGACCCAGCCACCCACACGGCTCTGGGGCCCAGACTGCCCAGGGCTGGACGGGAGTCCACGCCTTCTCGGGGGGACCAGCTCCCCGAAGTCTTGCCTCCTGTTCCTGAATTCTCGCCTTTCCCAAGTCCATCCTGTGCAGGGAGTGGAGGCTAACGTTTCGGCATCAAACACCTCATCTTCTGAAATTAGCATAAACTTTGTCACGTTTGGTTCTTCAAGTACAAGTGAAAATCACATTATCACTTAAAAGCCAAATACCTGTTGCGGCCAAAAGGTAAACTGAGGGGGGGGGGGGGAAAGGATTAAGGAAAGACAGATAAGAGAATGAAAGCTGTGGGACGCTGCTCCCTGATGAGGAGACAACGCCAGCGCCCACAAGCCGTGTATTTTATAGCAGATGCCACGAGGCAAAGTAGGGGCGTGATCACGTTGTTTACAGCATTCTCCTGAGTTTCAACCTCACTTAACTATATGCACCTGAACGCAAGCACAAGACACGTGGGGCCACGTGTTTGGACCATAGGTTCAAGCTTACAACCACAGCCGTTGGCTATGATTGTGCTGGGAGGGCCCTGACCTCCAGCTGGGACTTGCACGTGGCAATGAGAGGACCCTGTCCTTTCATTAGTCCGAGGCTTGATCCTCGCCAAAACACCGTAACCGCGCCCCACATCTCCCCCTTTACTTTTGTTTTTAAACACGCCTATCTACATTATCCAAAAAACTCTAAATAAATTATTCGAAAGATCACAGCAAACTTCTGGCTATTAACAAAACCATAAACAGCAATGTTACCAAGAGAACAAAACTCTGGCTAATAACAAAGCAATACCAACGCAAAACCAAGTTACAAACATGTCAACATCTTCAGGATATCTTACTCAAAGTCCTTAGATTTTGCCACCCAAGATTTTACAGAAAACTGACAGTTCACCAACGCTAGCATAGCTTCCACTTGCTTTTCTAACATTTGCTTGGCCTTAGTCACCATCTTCTTCAGCTGACTCCATGCTGATATCTCGCCGATGCAAAGATGTCATTGATGCAAAACCAGTCCCCTGGATCAGGCTGTTTGGGCGGTTGACCTCGGCACTGAGTCCGCACCAGTCCCAGTCAAATCAGCCCCGTCCACGCCGGTGGAAGTCTGGTCCCTTCTCAGCCTCTTTCTCCATCTGCTGCTGCATGGGAACGAGCAGCCCTCGGTCCTGCAGAGCTGGAGACTTCCAACTCTGAGTCTGGCGTCTCACACAGACCCAAAGTCCCAGGGAGCTATCAGGTCGCAAGCCTAGAAACCATGCAGCTGCTGCAGGAGCTTACAATCTAGGTCAGAAATAAAATTACTTCCGTAAACAACCACCACAGCCATCTGCTGCTTTACAGTAGCTTAAACAAAACGCGGGAGATTCCTACCTTATTTTATATCTTTCTGTTTACTTCTTATTTTCTTACTTCCTACCGCTTGCTTCTTGCCGCTTATTTTCTATTTCTACCGCTTATTTTTACTTATCTCCCACTTCTACAGCTTATTTCTACCACTTATTTACTACTTATTTCTCTATTTCTACTGCCTATTTTTATAGCTTACTTATTTCTCTATTCCTACTGCCTACAACTTATTTAAGAGATCTCTTATTTTCTACCACTTATTTCTACTTATTTCTTACTTCTACAGCTTATTTCTACTACCACTTACTTTCTATTTCTACCGCTTATTTCTACTTATTTCTCTATTTCTACAGCTTATTTCTATCTTACCTATCTTTAACTTAACAAAACCTAAAAGAATTCTTATTTTCTACCCCTTATTTCTACCGCTTTTTTGTTTTATTTTGTTTTGTTTTTTGGGATCCACTTCTTTTTATGATTTTCTAACTTATTCTCTCCTTAAGAAATTTAAAAATGCTTCAATTAAGCACTGCTCCATGTTTTACACCGAGCTATTACTTGCTGCTTTTTAGCTTAACTTTCTGCTTTTAGCCTTACTTTCTGCTTTTAGCTTAACTTCTTATTTTCTTATTTTTGTTTCTTTAAGCTTACTCTCTGCACGCGCCTTGGAGCCGCCTTTCACCTGACCACTTTTAAATTTCCCCCGAACTCAGTCCCGGGTCCGACGCCACTTCTTACAGCCAAAACTCAGGCCCTGGTGATCCTGAGCGGGGGGATGAAAGGACTGAGAAAAGACACACTTCGGCTCCCTACCTTATTTTTGTTTTTAGGCCTTCTTATCATACTTTTGCTTTTTAAACTTGCTCTCTATTTCTACTTTCTACCGCTTATTTTTTACAGTTTATTTCCTGAATTTCCCAAGTTTCACACCGAGCTAATATTACCACACTTCGGCTCCGTACCTTACTTTGCTTTTTGGCCTTCTTATTTTCTTACTTTTATTTTTTAAAGCTTACTCATTGCGCGCGCCTTGGAGCCTCCTTTCACCTGACCACCTTTTTTTATCTCCCCCGAACTCAGTCCCTGGTCGAGCGCCATGTGTTGCGGCCAAAAGTAAACTGAGTGGGGGGTGAAAGGATTAAGAAAGACACAAGAGAATGACAGCTGGGTCTCGGTGGGACGCTGCTCCCTGATGAGGAGACAGCGCCAGCGCCCACAAGCCGTGTCTTTATTTTATAGCAGATGCCACGAGGCAAAGTAGGGGCGTGATCACGTTGTTTACAGCATTCTCCTGAGTTTCAACCTCACTTAACTATATGCACCTGAACTCAAGCACAAGACACGTGGGGCCACGTGTTTGGACCATAGGTTCAAGCTTACAACCACAGCCGTTGGCTATGATTGTGCTGGGAGGGCCCTGACCTCCAGCTGGGACTTGCACGTGGCAATGAGAGGACCCTGTCCTTTCATTAGTCCGAAGCTTGAACCTGGCCAAAACACCGTAACCGCGCCCCACACCTCCCCCTTTACTTTTGTTTTTAAACAATACTAACCCGGCAGAGAATGGAGGGGACAAAATGAAAGGAAATCAGGAACACGCCCCCTCCCCCGGCACCCCCTC
>NW_005355204.1:1120485-1129089 GCF_000412655.1 Myotis brandtii | reverse complement strand
CCGGCGCCCCCTCCCCGGCCTCTCCCTGGGCCCATGCTGACATCTCAAGTGGTCCTGGGTGTGGAATTTCCTGTGCAGCAGCAGCGGTACTTCTGGGAGATGATGCAAATGACACGCTTTGAAACCCAGTATTTGCTGACATGAAGACCAAGTGCATTTCGTGTGCAAGCCCTCAGGCGTGGCTGTGCAAATGTCAGGAACAATCACTCAGTTATTGTTGTTCTGCAGTTGCTGCAGCCTTTGGCGCCATGTTGTAGAGGCTCCGTGCAAGGCTGTGTCGTTGATGGAGAAACACATCCAGTTCCTTCTGTACAAACAGCATCTGTGGTTGTTTCTATAGAATTAAAATTTTTTAATTTCCTTACAAATTTTATTTCCACAACATGCACTACTCACTTCCCCTGAGCCATCGGTTCTGTTCCAGCCACGCTCTGTCCTCATGGGGTTTAGGTTTCCCGGACCGGAGTCCAGCCCCGGAAAAAGTGCCATTTCACAGGTTACTGGTGTGAAATTCTGGCGGCTGAGCTCACTCTGCAGGAACCCAGAATTTCGTGGACGAATTAAGCTCATTTATTCAGTCAGCACATATTTTTTTCACTGCCTCCGGGGAGTTGGGCTCTGTTGTAAACTCTGGGGTGAGAGCCACAAACAGGAAATACAGAACAATGTGCTTCCTTCTCTCAGGCAGCCTGCATGCTAACGCAGGCTGTCCAGCAATAGCACGTGCACCTGTACGGAAAGAAGGGCCTGCCAGCTCATCATAGATGCTAAAATACTAGAGGCTCTAATGAGCCATGACGGACACCCCTCAGATCGGGTGGTCGGGAGGCACCTTCGAGCTGAGATGTGAGTGACAAGGGAACCAGCACATGGTTGGCATTTCTAGCAACAAATCTGTTTACTTTTCCCAAAGGTCCGGGTGGGTGGGAGCGGAGCAGCTGACCTGGGGGTGCATTGGGAACAAAGATGAGCTCGGCTGTGGGTGTGTTTTCAGGTCAACCTGAAGGCTGTGCTGACGTGCAGGCACCGGGCAGGGGCAGCCGGTCAGCGACTCCCTCGCAGACCCAC
Organism: Myotis brandtii; assembly: GCF_000412655.1. Lineage (NCBI taxonomy): Eukaryota > Metazoa > Chordata > Mammalia > Chiroptera > Vespertilionidae > Myotis > Myotis brandtii. Next base: position 1,128,021 of record NW_005355204.1, on the reverse strand, counting down.
AGGTCTGTGGCCTCGCAGCCCAGTGGCCAGTGGCGCTGCAGCTATGGTGCTGTGGGTGCCCCACATCCGCCCCGTGCTGTTCCCACGGCCCAGCAGGACCAGCAGGGCCTGACGGCTGACGGACCCCTCGCGTGTGGTGGCTCAGAGCCTCTTTTTTTCTTTTCAGGAGCTGGAAGCTGAGAGCCGAGGACGAGAGGAGGCCCGGTCTGCAGGGCGACCACGTGCTGGCCACGGCCCTGGAGCACTCCCTGCTGTCACTGGAGGCCCTGTCCCCGGCTGTGGCCCTGGACCTGCTCCCCAGGATGCAGCTGGGCGGGCGGGCAGTCCAGGTGACGTCACAGCTCTGGGTTCTGGGCTGGGTGTCACCTGGGGGGTAAGGAGGGGGAATTCCTTTTCTTTGAGATTTAAAAAATGTATTGGGGTGATATTGGTTAATGGGATCAATAGGTTTCGAGGGTATGTTTTTATGGTACGTGGCCTGTACGTGTGTGCCCACCACCCAGTCAGTTCAGGTCCCTGGGTTCCCAAGGAGCACCTCCTAAGTCCTCAGCCGCGTCTCCTGTTTCTCCCATGTCTGTCCAGACGGTGGGCGGTGTGTGAGGGGAGGGGTGTGTGCACAGAGGGTCCCTGGGGTCGTGGCAGGGTGACCCCTCCCCAAGTCCAGCAGTGGCTGCCTGCTCCCCTCGATGCTGAGCCTGAGGGATGGGGTCCCCAAGGTGTCCCCCGTGGGACAGGCCCGTGGCCCGAGGAAGCCCCCCATCGATCACACAGCAGGACGCCAGGGCAGCCGGAGTGTCGAGTCCACCGCGGGGAAGGGCCTGGGACGGCAGTGGACGCTCCCCTGCAGGAAGGACACGGGAACCTGAATTTGGCCGGGATTGGGTGACCAGGGGACCCACTGCCCAGACCTGTCCCGGGGAGACCCTGCGGTCTCTCCTCTCGCACCCTGCCCTCTGCGGGCGCCGTGTAGGTGCTGGGTCTGGGCACCGCGCTGGCCCCGGGTAGAAGCTCACTTTGTGTCAGCAGGGAACCTGCTCTAGATCCCTTTCAGGTGCAGAGGAGGGGGTGGGAGGCACTCCCAGGAGCCGCCGGGGGTTCCAAGCGGCCCCCGCGCCTCTGAGGCCTGGGACGGGCAAAACGGGGGAGGAAGGTCTGTCGTGGAGGCTGCAGGACGGGAGACAACTTGGCATCACTCTGTGCTCAGAGAGCCCTCAGGGGCCAGAAACCAGCAGCCCCTACAAGCATCGGGATCCTCAGAGCCCAGAGCCCAGCCCAGGAAGAAAGGCCCTGATCCTGCTCTCAACCAACTGCAGCCGGGAGACTCGGCCACAAAGTCAGCGCCCACCTCGCCAGAGATCACGCGGCCTCAGCGCCTACGTCAGTGCTCATCTCGCCACAGATCAAGCGGCCTCAGCGCCCACCTCGCCACAGATCACGTGGCCTCAGTGCCTATGTCAGTGCTCATCTCGCCACAGATCAAGCGGCCTCAGCGCCCACCTCGCCACAGATCACGTGGCCTCAGCGCCCACATCAGCGCCCGCCTCGCCACAGATCACGTGGCCTCAGTGCCTACGCCAGCGCCCACCTCGCCACAGATCACGCGGCCTCAGCGCCCACCTCGCTACAGATCACGTGGCTTCAGTGCCCACATTAGCAGACTGGCAGAGCAAGGGCTGTGCATTGTTCCGGGGTGAATGGTATTTACTTCATTCTCTGTTGCTCTTTTATACAAAACGTCAGCATCCAGTCAGACTTTGGGGAAGGTGAAGGGAGAAGAAAGAAGATGGGCCTCATGGTTGAGAGAGGAAAGAGGCAACAGAAGAAAACCCAGGTGTGACTCGTGTTGCGACGATGGGAAAGGGCCATGTTCATAATGAAGACGAATGGACTGCAGGACTGAGTGGGACGGCGAGACGCTGAGTGAGCAGTGGGAGCTGCACACAGAGCGGAGGCAGCGCAGAGCCCACGGAGGCAGTGGGTCAGGAACAGCTTCTCTGGTGGGTTCAGTGAAGAGATGGCCCTCAGCTTAGTCACCGCGTTTTTCAGAACGAGATGCTGAGGCCGGGAGACGAGAGATGGCCTGGGATGTTCGATGCAAACCCTCAAGTGGGGGCTGAACCTGGAAATTCCTGTCCGGCTTGCTCATGTTTATTTTTTAAGCCCAAAGCAAGATCGCCAAGTCCCCTCCTCCAAGCTCAGCTGAGCACAAGTTGTGTTGTTTTCCACCACAGACGGAGGATGAGCCCACGGTTCCTGTGGCCCAGCCCGAAGCAGACGCCAGGGGCCACGCACCTGAAATGGGGAGCGTGTGTCCACACCACAGGGTGGTTTCAGGGTCAACAAGGATGCGCACAGGCAGAGCCAAAGCCCAGCCTGGCCGGCAGCCATAAGCCTGGCCTCGCGGTGACCTCGCCAACCCGAGGTGCAGACACAGCTCTCTGCTCCGGCCGCTCCCTGTGCTCCCGGGCTGGGTCCGGGGCTGCAGGTGCAGCTTCCGGCGAGGACACGTGCCAACCAGGGCGAGTGTGGTGAGGAGGGAGGCGGTGCAGAGTGGGGGGCGGAGAAGCAGCCCTTCCCCTCGTCGTGTCTCCTCGCAGCGGTTCTCAACCTGTGGGTCGCGAACAATGAAAATACATCCTGCATATCAGATATTTACATTAGACTCATAACAGTGGCAACATTACAGTTATGAAGTAGCAACGAAAATAATTTTATGGTTGGGGGTCACCACAACATGAGGAACTGCATTAAAGGGTGGCGGCATGAGGAAGGTTGAGAACCACTGCCTCAGAGCAACCCCAGGCTACGTGATGCAGTGTCCCGTGCAGAAGGCCACGGCACATCTGACTGTCAGATTTCTCAAAATTCATCGGTCCTGTGGCCTAGAACTCAGCCCCTCAGGCCGCAGGCGCTGGGAACCCCCGAGCTGTCAGGGACTGGCCGCCTTCTGTGGAGAGCTGTGTCTCACTGCAGCTGGCGGCCGCCGTGTCAGAGCGGGACCAGTGTGAGGCTCTGAACAAGGCCGTTTCTTTTGTCCTGATGGTGGCACTGTCGCGGGAGTGACCCCTCCAGCCCTCACCCCTGCACATGGGTGGGCACCTAGAGCCTGAACACCATTAAGCACTGACAACCTTTTCACTGTGTTGAAAGGGAGAGAGAAGTGGGTGGAGAGGGAGAAAGTCAGAGAGAAACAGAGAGACAGGGACAGAGACAGAGTCACACACATAGAGAAGGAGAGAGAGAGAGAGAGAGAGAGAGAGAGAGAGAGAGAGAATAAGTTGCCAGAGTTGCCCCATGGCCTGAGAACAGGAAGCCACGGTGAAGTAACCCTGACTCTCCAGTAATGAGCTGGAGGCAGGGGTTTCTGAACTCCACCAGCTCCCAACTCTCACCGTTGTCCAGGCCATTGCGGGCCAGCTCATTAGGAGGCCTGTGAACAGCCCCGCCGCCGTGTGCTCTGTCACGCCAGCCGCAAGCACCTCTTGATCAGTGTGCTTGTCAGCGCTGCCTCCGGGCATGAGGCAAACTGGAGAAAAGGTTTGCTGTGGTCAAAAGATGGCCCAGTCTGGGCTCCTAATTTGTTTTGGATCCTTGACACTAGAGAGTATCTGATGAGCATGCGGGACCAGGGTGTAGACAAACGTCTCATCCACTCAGTGTTTGCTGGCGCTGGGCTGCCGGCCTCCAGGCCTTCCTGGCAGTCTCTGCCCGTAATTGTGCAACCTGGGGCTGGGAAGTGACATCGGGAGAGGAGGGAGGCCTGACCTTCAGCTCTGGGACCCCGGCCCAGGGGAATCTGGGAGCAAGGGGGTCCACCTCAATGAGTGTCTTGCTGGCTGGGAGGCAGGGGATGCAATGCAGGTTGTAGTCTAGGATGTGTGTCACATGGCTGCAGGAAGCCGCCCTGATTCCCAGCTGAATATAACCACTTCCTTCCCAGGAACCTCTTTAATAATATACTTCCAGTTGTACCTACTAATGTTTATGACTTAACTTGCATTTCAGCTTGCAAGCTGTTTAAAGACAGGTCCATGTTTGAGTTGTTCTTCCCTCATTGAATATAGTCCAGAACTTGTCACACAGTAGCAGTAGTGGTCGTGATGCTGCTGATGGTGGTGATGGTGATGGTGAAGATGGTGATGCTGATGGTGGTGACGATGTTGATGGTAGTGATGGTGGTGATAATGATGATGTTGATGGTGGTGATGGTGGTGATGATGGTGATGTTGATGGTGGTGATGGTAGTGATATTGATGGTGGTGATGGTGATGTTGATGGTGATTATGGTGATGTTGATGGTGGTGATTATAGTGATGTTGATGGTGGTGATGGGATGATGGTGATGATGGTGGTGATGGTGATGGTGGTGGTGATGATGCTGATGATGATGATGGTGGTGATGGTGGTGATGGTTATGATGGTGGTGATGATGATGATGGTGGTGATGGTGGTGATGATGATGGTGGTGATGGTGGTGATGATGATGATGGTGATGATGGTGGTGGTGATTATGGTGATGATAATGATGATGATGGTGGTGATGATAGAAGTCATGATGCTGGATGATGGTGAAGCACACCTCTCTGAGCCGTGTGCTAAACTAGGGACTTTTACCCATACTCTCCCTGATCCTCACAGCTGCTATAAGAAAAATTATTTTCCAAGTTTTGCAGGCGGTAAAAGTGAAGCTCAGAGAGGTGAGACTTCTCCCCAGGGGTGCCAGTGCAGAGCTGTGCTGGCAGGTGGGCCTGGTCTGAACAGCCGCCCACCCTGCTGGCACTTATTCAGCGCATGCGGTGGGGCTTCGGAATGTGCCCAAAGCACTTCCATCTTCGTGGGACATCAGGGCGCTGCGGGGGCGGTTCTCAGACGCTTGCCCTCGGTGGATCATGCCACAGTGCCCCACTGAGTTCCGCTGACACCGCGTGAGGAGTTAATGTGCCAGAAGTGGCTGTGCCACGTATGGACAATTGGCCGATTTTCATGCTGTTAGGTTTCTGGTTTCCATATTTGGGTAAATGCAGTCTTACAAATCATTCACTGTTACCTTGAGAAACCTAACACCATAGGTTTGTTGAATTGAGGCTTTAAACCGTTTTCCAAACACAGGGTTGAACATGGGTCCTGGAAGGTTAAACTCAGCTGAAAGCGGTGGGCGGGCCGTTCTCGGCGGGGCTGGGGACTTCCTGCCGCTTTAAAGAAAATAAAGTGCGAGCTGGTGAAGTAAAAGTACCAGCGATAGTGGTCGTAGCCACCAGCACTTCCGAGAGATCCCCAGTCACAGGTGATGGAGGTGTTAAACACCTCCCCCGGGCAAAGGCCGCTGGCCCGGAAGCCTCAGGCGGAGACCCACCTGGGGGCTGCCCTGCCCCAAACCCACTCCGTGTGCTGTTCTCCTTCGGGACAGAGCCCCGGGGAGGAAGCAGCCATGAGCTCCCGTCTCACCTTCCCACCCCCAGGCCCTGGTCACGGACGGACACCCTCACCGAGGCCATCGCTCCTGCGGACACTGCCCTGCCGCACCGTTTGCAGGGAGCCTGGTGTGAGGACCGCGGGGTCCTGCTCCACAGCCCCTTGCTTGTACTGCCTGCCACGTGCTCTTTCCCCTTCTTCACCTTAATGGGGGTCAGCGCATACACCCCCCAATAGAGGGCTTATCCCTGAAACACTCTGCTATGATTTGCCGTGGGCTGCGTCCAGCCCGGGATCCTCTGCCATGGCCTCGTTGGCTCTCGTCAAAGGCCTCGCGCAGAGACAGCAGGTTGGCTGCATGTGGGGGGAGAGGAGAGACGCCGGGGCACGTTAATGAGGGGCCGGGACAGCGGCCGCGGGGTGGCCTGGCCAGGGGCGTGGAGACAGCCTTCGGAACAGGAGCCGACGCCAAGCTGAAGATGACCTTGCGCCCAGTGTATGTGCCCTGGAGGGACGCTGCGGAGGAGACTTCCTGTTTCTCTCTCGTGAATCTCAGCTGCCCTTTGCAAGGGAAAGCAGCTCATTTCAGCTGGTACTTAGACAAAATTAAACCATCTGGAGGACAGCTGAAATCTCATCATTACAAAATAAACAGTCCCAGGGAGAATGTCCAGTGTCCTTCTGTGACAGAAGAAAATTGAGTCTCAGAAGAGTCAAGTGATTTGCCTGAGTTCAAACGTGAGAAGCAAACGGCCCACAGCCGCCGCGTCCTGGCCTCGCTCGCACCGACCCGCCGAGCCTGGCCCAGACGCTTTTGGAAACAGCCAGGCCAGGCAGGCGGAGCCTCGTCTTCAATCCAGTGGCCGTGTGAGCTGGACCCAAGGCCGTGCCCATGGCCTCAACGTTCCCCATGGCCCGGGAGGCACGAGCAGGAAATGTCCGTGGGCAAGGGCTAGGAGCGGCTGTGGCCGCCCGCATCCTCCGGGAAACCAGAAGCGAGGAGGAGGCCCGGGGCTCCGGGAAAGGCCGTGCTGCCCAGGCCGTGGACGCGGCGCTCTGTGTCATTAGCAACCAGGCGCCTGGCATTTCCCTGGGTAGGAGGTGCTATCACAGGAGCAGGACATGACGTGATTCAATACCCAGTCCGACCACTTCCCAACCGCTGGGCTGGTTGGAATGAAAATGAGGACGAAGCAGCGCGAGCAGCTGAGGTGGAGCCTGGAACCCGCTGCTGGGGGGCGTGTGAATGCGCAGCCGCGCTGGGAGCCGTGGGAGGAGAGAAACACACGCCCACAGACAGGCCCCCGGCCGCCCACAGACAGGCCCCGGCGCCCACAGACAGGCCCCCAGCACCCACAGCAGTGCATTCAGATTGGCCCCAAAGTGGGAACAACCCCACGTCCAGCAGCTGGTGAGCGAGTAAGCACAAGGCACTGCACCCCTCCCGGGTTAGTCTTCAGCTGCGAGAGAGGATGCGGCCCGGCACGCAGCAGGGTGCACCCTGAAAACTACGCTGCAAGAGAGAAGCCAGACACAGGCCCCCGTGGTGGGACCCTCCGTGGTGGGTCCCGTCTATGGTGGGTCCCGTCCGCGCAGCACCTGGAGCCGGCAGAGCCCCAGGGAAGGAAGGAGAGGAAGGAGGGAAGGAGAGGGCGATGGCCAGGACTGGGGTGGGAGGAGTCGGGTGCAGATTCCTGTTTGGGTGACTAAGATGCTATCCGACAGGTGACGGTGGAATAGTGTGTGGCCTTTGCCCAGCTCTGTGGCTGCACTCAAAACAGCCGAGTTGGGTGAATTCCTGGTGTGTGAATCACCTCAATAAAGTTGTTGTCAACGACTAATGTCACGACCAGCGTAGACAGGAATTTGGTCCCTGATCGTGCGCACTGTGGGCACGTCGGGGGCCTGCTGCTGTTTAGTGCCTTGAGAATCCCGACCCAGGCGGTCCTGGTGGGCGGCTGAGGACTGAGACTCAACCGCTGCTGTTTCTCTCCCGCCCCTGCAGGGTGAGGGCCCCCAGGCCGACAGCGTGCTGACCTCCGCCCCTGCCTCCCGGACAAGGCACCCCATGGGCCACCCTCTGCAGACCCTCAGCAGGCTCCCGCCGGGCGAGCTCAGCCCCGA
>NW_005355204.1:1118115-1120183 GCF_000412655.1 Myotis brandtii | reverse complement strand
CCAGAAGCGGACTCTGCTCAGGCAGCTGATCGCCTACTTGGCCATGATAGCCCCCTCGCCCACCCCGGCGGGCCCCCTCGCGCCTGATGACCTTCTGCGTGTGCCTTGGAGGAAACACGGGAAGCGGTTTTCGCCTTCAGAAGACCCCACCGAGCCCCTAGGCACCGGCGATGGTAAGTCAGCCCCACCCCCTCTGGGGTCGTTTGTTGTCAACTCCATCTTCCCAGCACCTGCTTCGCTGTGTGTGTGTGTGTGGGAGGGGGGCGGGGGGGGGGCGGACGCCAGGCACCTGTGAGGAGGGCGCCTTCGGGTGTGCTTCCCCATGTGGCTGGTGGAGGGAAGGTGGCCATGCCCATGCCGGATGGACCGGGTCGCGACACTGTCCCTGCTCACACCCCTCTCTGCGGTTTCATGGTTTCCTGACTTTACTGAAGAGGATGAGGTGGGCGGGGCCCTGGCCAGCCCCAGCCCCACGTGGTGTGGGCCACACAGGCTCTGGAAGGTGGGCTACGGATGCGTTCACTCCGTCACACGCCCCATCTCTGCTGTGGTCACACGCGCCCAGGTCACATGGTTAATGCGTATTTGTCCCCAAAGCCCCAGGTGAGACAGCGCCGCTCACAGCGCGATGCTGGCACTGCATGGCCTTTCCCGGGGCCAACACGCAGCGCTGGGCTCGCCGACATGTGAGTTATGCCCTGTGTGACCGCCTGAGGGAGAGGGGCCGTGCCTGCTCCTCCGTGAGACGCAGAAGGCTCTGAGCACATTTATCCGCACGGCCTTTCCCGAGGCCATCGCACTCAGCGAGATGCTGATAAAGCAGCCTTCTCCTCTGAAGATCCCACACCACAGACCCAGCAGGGGACGGTGGTGATGACACCTGCCCGAGGATCGCGGAGCGCCCTGCTTGTGTAGGTCTGCACTCGCCGCTGTTCAGGGAAGGCCCTCTCCCCCATGTAGCTGCTGTGGCACCTTTTAAATCAGGGGTGGGGAACCTTTTCCTGCCCAGACCTTTTGGACATTTATAACATCACTCGTGGGTCATACAACATTATCATCTTAACAATTAGCTGTTCTATTTGGTCAAACATTTAATTAACTCACCCCAGTGCTTGGCAGGGCCAGGCCCACTGATTTCTAGGCCAGATGCTCCCCACCCTGTTTACATGAAAGAGACGCCAGGCTGCGGTGAAGGGAGGGAGCGGAAGGTGTGCGCTGTGCACCTGGCTAAGCCATCGCACAGAAACACTCCCTCCGTGGGGTTGACATTTCCACGGGGCTGTGCCTGGGGGAGCCCATTCCCACCAGCTTTTTCCTTTGGGCCGGTGTTCTCTGCTGGCTGCTGCCTTCTCTGCCTGTTGCCCTTTCTTTCTTTCTTCTTTCTTTCTTTCTTTCTTTCTTTCTTTCTTTCTCTCTTTCTTTCTTTCTTTCTTTCTTTCTCTTTCTTTCCCCTTCCCTTCCCTTCCCTTCCCTTCCTTTCCTTTTTCTCTCCTCAGAGTATTTATTCACCTCCCGCTCAGCACCTGCCATGAATGCCTTGGGAAGGTCCCTCCCTGCCTGTTAGCCTCTGTCCGTGGTGCTGACCCTTCTCGCGTACCCTCAGCTTCTGTATGGCTTCTGTACATGCGATGACGCTGGGATGATGCTGGGCGCCCTGTCTTTAACGCCCTCCCCTCCTGTGCTATCTTCCACAACTTAAACATCTCCCAGTGGACGGCCTGGGTCCTCCCTGCTGGAAGAGGGAAATACTGCTGCCCGCCAACAGCACTCAATCCTCCGAGCGCCCCCTGGTGCCGGGCAGAGGTGACTGCTCCACGTGTCTGCTGGAGCTGCACCGCTCGGAACCCCTCCCCACGTGTCACCTCCCACCCTCTTCACTGTCCCCTGCCCCTCTGAACTGGTCTGCGTTGCAAAGTTGGTTATAGTTTTATAGGTAGCATCTTCCCAGCTGCCCGTGTGCTTAGAGGAGTCACGTAAATGTCCACCATGAAGCAGAGAGAGTGTGCGATGAGCCCGCACACCCAGCCCTGGCCCCTCCTGCTGCTTCCCCTCTCCCTCCCCCTCCCCC
>NW_005355204.1:1114053-1118089 GCF_000412655.1 Myotis brandtii | reverse complement strand
CCCCTCCCTGTCACCAAGTGATCCACCGTGGGATAGCAGCATTGCTTTGCCGAGAGATTGGACTTGCCTGAGCCTGACCAGCAGTTCTGTCCTGGAGTAAAATCGACGGCAGTGTTTTCAGGGCATCAAATAGCAGTCAGCACTCAGATTGCTCTGTTGTTGTAACTTTCTTTACAGTTGGTTCTTTTTTGATTCAAAGTACAAAGAAGGTCCACTGAGTTGGTGGCTACATCTGTGAAGCCCCTTTTATTTTTATTGTTTTAAATTGTTATTTCTTAATTTGAGAGAGGAAGAGGGAGCGAGAGAAGGAGAAGGAGAGGAGAGGGGAGGGAGAGAGAGAGAGAGAGGAGGGAGAGAGAAGGAGAGGGAGGGGAGGGAGGGGAGAGAGAGAGAGAGACAGAGAGAGATCTATTTGTTGTCCCACCTATTGGTGCATCATTGGTTGACTCGGTATGTGCCCCGAGCAGGGATCAAACCCACAACCTTGGTGTATGGCCAACGCTCTAACCCACCAAGCGACCCGGCCAGGGCTGGCCCCTTTTGATCTACAGGTTTCTCCTCCCTCTTTTCTCTTTCCTGGCAATTCATTACGCAATTTATTTATTGTCGAACTGGCTCGCTAGCTCACTTGTCCCGCAGAGTTTTTCACCATCTGGACTTTGCTGGTGGCCTCCTAAGGACAGCATGCAGCTCCCTATCCCCGTGGCCCAGGCTCCAGACGGAGACTTGGCCCTTCATGTTCGGTGTTCAGCAAGAGGCGGTGATGTGCCTTCCGTCGGGGGCGCCTTCCAGCGGTGCCCCATTTTACCACGTCAGCAGCACAGCCACTCCACTTCTGAGCAGCGTCCACCTTGACTGTTGGAAAGGTGCTCGATCCCCCCCACCCCAGCCACCCCACCCCGGGCTGCGCCTGCCCTTCCTCCCAGGACATGCCGCACAGTGCCGCTCCCACGGTGATATCTGGTCGGTGCCCGTCTCCTGTGGGCCCTACGCTCTGGGGAGCTGGCGAACGTGCCTCTTTCTCCATTTGCATCCCTGGGTCCAGCAGGTGCCAGACTCTTCCACATAGAGGGTCCAACCTCAAAAGATGGTGCTGTTTCCAGCCTCAGTTTCCTGAGGAGGAAGCGACAGCTTGAGGGTGGATGGTGGCTGGCCCAACCTAGGATCCCGTGAGACCCAGTGGGAGTTCTTAAGAGCCAGCTGTCCAAAAGGCAGATGTGAATACAATAGACTTGTTACTGTGGCTAATTGGTCCATTAATGTTTTAAGTGGCCATTTAGCTCCAAATTCTAGCTTTCTCTGACTGCATTGTGCGCAGTGCTATGTTAAGCCTGTAGGGGGCGCAGAGGCACAGGTGAGCTCACTGAGATCCTGGAGGGAGGGGTGTGAGCCAGGGGAGGAATAGACTGTGGCCTTCTGTGTTTAAATGAAAATGGACAAGGAAAGACCAACTTCTCCCTAAGTTTGTGGTCTAGGGCCTTACAGCCCCCACTTCCCCTCCCGTCCCCCTACCCCCTGCAGAAGTCCACAGTCATGCCCAGGGCAGAATTCCCATGAAGGCACAGGCGCCGCAGCCTCTCCACGAAAACTTATGTTCCCCTTCAAATAACCTTGAGGGAGGCCAGGAAAGCCAGAGGGGTGGGCAGGTGTGTCCTGACTTCTCAGGGTGGCCGCCCAGAGCAGGGAGGGAGGGGCCTGTGAAAATGGCCATGTGACTCATGACCCTGGCCTTCAGCAGCTCCAGGTAAAGCTCCAGGAAAACCCACCCCACGTGCTTCCAAGGTGATGGACGCGTCAGGCCTGGCTCCCGCGTGTGGCCAGTGTCCATGATGGAAAAGAGACCGTCTTCCTCCTCTATTCATTGTTTACACCTGTCCCTTCCAAAGCTTTAGGGCAGAGGTGGGGAACGTCCCGCCCGCGGGCCAGATAAGGCCCGAGAAATCATTGGGTCTGGCCCTGCCAAGGCATTGGGGTGAGTTAATTAAATGTTTGACCAAATAGAGCAGGCTCATTTTTAAGTTGATAATTTTGTATGGCCCGAGAATGATGCCATAAATATCCAAGTGGCTGTGGGCAGAAAAAAGGTTCCCACCCCTGCTTTAAAGCAACGTAAAACTCAAAGACCTACGTGAGGCAGGCGTGGAAAGGACAAAGTTCACAGTGAGCATGGAGTGGCGGTGCTGTAGACAGATGTCGTGGGTCCAGCGCCCCAGCAGCAGACCTGGTGTCCGGGTCACCCCCAGGCGGAGTGCTCCCTGCTAACAGGTTAGCCCAGGGGTGGGCAAACTTTTTGACTCAAGGGCCACAATGGGTTCTTAAACTGGACTGGAGGGCCGGAACAAAAGCATGGATGGAGTGTTTGTGTGAACTAATATAAATTCAAAGTAAACATCATTACATAAAAGGGTACGGTCTTTTTTTTTTTAGTTTTATTCATTTCAAACGGGCCGGATCCCGCCCGCGGGCCGTAGTTTGCCCACGGCTGGGTTAGCCTGTCATTGTGTGACCTGTTCGCTACGGGAAATAGAATTTGTAAACGATTATTTGTTCCTTTACCAGTTATATACGTAATAAATGGTTACCACGCGAAACCTGAACACTAGACACAAAGGTAGACACACACAATTGCCAAGACCAATGCTATCCGTGTGGGGTGTCCTGCCCCTTGGGTTCCCCGTGCGACCGTGCCTTGCATGAAGCAGGGCCACCGAGGGCAGTGGCAGCGCTGCACCTCCCTCTTCTGTCCCATTCGTGCCTCATGGGCCAGTCCTCCTCCAACTAGGGAGCAACACGCCGGCCCCGCCTGTGACCGCGGCCACTTTTAGGCAATGAAAAGTGCCATGTCCACTTTTTGTATTTAAATTTTTAAATATTGTGGTAAAATACACTTTGGTTTGATCATAAATTGAGTTCCTAGCTGCAGATGTATGTAAACCATGCACGTGGGCCATCCACCTTCTAGAACTTTCCTACTCACAGGAAGTCCAGCAGCTGGCACTGTCCTGAACTCGTTTCTCTAAGTCCAATCCCCGTGCGCTCCTGGTTCAGCCCATTCCATTAATGGAGACAGATTTCAATACCACGCACAGTGGCCCACCTGGACAGTTTCATATTCCAGCTTGGTAGCAAGGGCTTGTGGAAGATACTGGAACTCCCCGGGACAAGGCGTTGCGAGGCAGTGGGCACTCAAGGACTGACACCCACTCTGAGGGCTGGGGGGTCTAGAAAGTCCTGGGGGGTTGCGGGGCGTCAGGAGGGCGCGGTGAGGGGTGCACTGGGGGCATTGCAGGCAGGATGCTGGCTTAGAGAAGTGACCGCCACAGCGAATACCGCGTCCGCATGTTCAGGAGACACCTTCGCAAGGAGGTGTGGGTTGGATGCTCCGCTTCCCCTTTTCACAGCCACAGCCTGTCCCGCAGGGCGGTGCTTCCTGTGTGAGCCACACGGACACACGCAGGTCCGGGGAGCGGGGTGGCTGTGCGAGCGACCACGCTTCCCGTTTAGCTGGAGCTCCTCCTCCGTCAGTGTGCAGGGCAGCGCCTGCGCCCACACAGGAGGGAGACGGGCGACGGCATCGCGTCGAGAAGGCTCGGTGGCGGCGTGCACACTGCGACACCCGCAGTGCCACTCCCGACCAGGACTTCGATAACGCTCTTGTCTTCCACAGACCCCAGAGCACGGGACGGCGGTGCTCACGGCCACGGAGAGGTAAGCTACACGTCTCTCAACTCGCTTCGCGCTAAGCGGAACTGCTGGTCTTCTTTTTGTTCATGGCTGAGAATGTTTCTGAAATACAAAGGTTACTTTTGTTTTGTTTTTTTAGGAAAGGATGTAAAAACCTCATAATCCCCAAACTGAGAAAACTGTAGACAGTGCATGCAAATTGTGTATGTTTAGATATATGCTAATGTATATTTTCAGATTTATAGTAATACTAGAGGCCTGATGCACAAATTCGTGCACTGGTGGGGTCCAGCCGGCCCACCCCGATGGGGGCCATCAGGGGCGGGGCTGGCCAGGGCGTGGGGCAGTGGGC
>NW_005355204.1:1107130-1113700 GCF_000412655.1 Myotis brandtii | reverse complement strand
CGCCCTGCCCCTGATCAGGGTTGGGGTGCCCACTGGGGGGTAGGGCCGGGCAGGGCAAGGGGCCACAGGCGTTCTGCCGGTCAGTCTATTTACATATTACCCTTTTATTACTGTAGGATGGGCACATTGTAGAAATATGAAAAGTGGTTACTGCAAAGAAGAAGGTTAGCATGCCTTAGGGTTTCCCCATCTGGGGGTGTGTGGTAACACGATCCCACTGCCTCATACGTGAGTGTCCCGTGTGCTGACCTCCAGGTGCATCGCATAGGCACACTGACAGTTTCACCTTCACCGAGCAGTGTGGCAGCCACCATCCACGTGTGGCTGCTTGACCTTAAAGTCACTAAAATTAAGCAAATAAAAAATTCAGTTTCTCTTGCATGTGCCCCCTCCGGGATCGAACCCAAAACCTAGGTATGTGCCCTGACTAGGAATTGAACCCAAAGCCTCGAGTGCACAGGCCGACACTCTAACCACTGAGCACATCAGCCAGGGCAACACGGTTATTTTTAACATATAGATGCTGACAGCCTGTGCTGATTGCGCAAGCTGAGATTTAACGGGTATGTGTTTGTGTGCGCGAGAGAGAGGGAGGGAGGAAGAGAGAGGAACGTTATGACTGATTCTGATGTGCATCCTCCACTTGGTTGAGGACCTCTCATCTGGATGTGGCTCTAGCACAGGCTGTGCAGCCTCATCAGCTCCGCACGCCCCGCGGCCGTCCTCACCCACGGGTGATCCCTCACAGCCTCCCTTCCTGGGCACGTGGACAGTCTTTCTCCTGCTTGTCCTCTCACGTGGCTTTCCTTCCACTAGGTCGGCCCTGTGAGCCTCAGTGGTGGGGACGTCCTGCAGGGCCCGGGGTCTCGACGCCCACCTGGAGCCCCTCCTGGAGCCCCTCTTGCCACCGGGATCGAGCAGGCAGAGGGCCCCGCGGCTGCCTTGTCTTCGGAGGAGGACACCGCGGGGGTAGAGAACGTGAGGAGCCGGACCTACTCCACAGAGCTGCTGGCGAGGCCGCGCTCGGAGCCCAGGGCCCACGGGCTTGGGGAGTTCCCGCGCTGGGTCCCGGGGGCCTCGCAGGAGCAGGAGGGCCCCGGCCATAGCCTGCGGCTGGAGGTCAAGTCTCCTGAGGAGGCCTATGGCTACATCGTGACCGAGAGCGAGTGAGTGGAGCCCTGGCCTGGACCTGCTGGTGCCGGGACTCTGGCCCCTCCCTGGAGGGGGAGTCTCAGGGTGGAGGCGCTTGGGCCGCCCTCCCTGTGCCCAGCAGATCAGAACCGGAACCTGAGCTCGAGGGCAATTCCCCGAGGGATGAAGTGGCCTTGTCTCCAGGCCCGGCTGGCGGGGGCACTGGGAGGAGGAGGCCTGGGCTGTGGGTGGCGCTGCTCCGGGGAGGGGAGGTGGGATCGGGTGCTGGCTTCACCCGATAAAACACCAAACTCATTCCCCCTTTCACACCAGAGTGGTCCCCCGGAGGGCAGCACGCCCTGTCCTCACGCTTGTTTTGACCTGAGAATCACAAACATCGTGTACCCAGCCAGCGACAGGCAGTCCCCTTGTCCAGGTCACCTCACTGACGAAGCTGGCATTTGACGCTCAGCTTTGTACAAACGTTGTTTTCTTCAGGTGATGAAAGCGTGTTTGGGAGAAAGCGTTATCTGTGTGGCCGCACAGCTGTGTGTGTGTGTGTGTGTGTGTGTGTGTGTGTGTGTGCGTGTGTGTGTGCGTGTGTGCTGCCTTGCATCCCAGTGGCCCCCTGTCCAGGTGTTGCTGCGTCGGGTCGCAAGCAATCATGGCTCACGGGTTGTTCTCAGTGGGGGAGGGCTGCCCGGCAACTGGCCCCCGATTCTGCAAGGCTCACGCCGTGCCCAGAGCCGGCGGCGGCTGCGGTGAGGATGGCAGGGCGCGTTGTGAGAAGCAGAGCAGCAAATCCTTTGTTCTGAGCTGAACCACAGGCGCACGTCAGAGCCAGGCTAAAGCCTAAGACCATTTCCAACAGCGACAACGTTCTCACTGTGTTTCTAGAGAAGTCAGCGGCACGGCCTCCGGCTGGCCCAGCGCAGGGATGGGGGCCGCGCTGTCTCCAGGCCGTTTTGTCCAGCCGCGTTGGTCCCTCCTCACCGCTGCGCCTGGCTGGTCTGTCCCAGGTGGTCCTCTCTGTCCTCCTCTCCTTTCCTGAGGACTAGCAGTCCCCGGGGGTGTCCGGCCTTCAGAATCCCACCCAGAGACGGGCAAGCGGGCACCTGATGGGAGCCTGCAGAGGCGGGCTCTGCCAAGAGCGGAGGTGCCCTGTGGGGCAAGCGTCCCACAGCCTGGCCTTCTCTGAAGTGTCAGCCACCGAGCACAGGTCTTCTCTTCCTTGGAAAACATCCTCGTGTTGTGTGTGCACTATGTCTGGGTGTGGAGGTAGGTTTATGTCTCTGTGGATGTGTGTTATGTGTGGATGTGTTATGTGTACATATGTGTATATGCCATCTATATGTATAGTGTGTTTGTGTACTGTGTCTGCATGTGTGTAGTATGTGCATGCGTGCATTGCATGTTTATTGCTGTGTGCCGCGCATGTGCATGTTTTATGTGTGTGTGATGTGCCTATGTAGTGTGTGCTGTGTGCACATGCCATGTGTTTGCATGCAGTACATTTATGTGCGCTGTATGCATGTGTGTACTGCTTGCAGGTGTGTTCTGTGTAGTGTGTATAGAGGTGTGGTGTTATATGTTGGATGTTGCATGTAGTGTGTTATTTGCGCACATCATATGCATGTGTGATGTGTTTATGTATAGTGCATGGATGTGCACACATACATATGCAGTACATGTTTATATGCAACATGTAGTATATAGTGTGTTTAGCATGTTGTGTGTGCACGTGCATAGGCATATGTTGTGTACATGTATGTGGGTGTTGTGTGTCACATGTGTGCATGCAGTGTGGTGTGCACGCATTTATGTGTGCTATGCACCACATGTGTATCATGTGCATATGTGCATGTTGTGTGTGTATGCGTAGTGCATTTATGTGTGCTATATGCATGTGTGTTCGTGTGCATGCATGGTGTGTAGTATTTTTATGTGTGCTGTGTTATGTGTGTGCTGTGTCGTATGTGTACATGTGTGTATGTGTTGTGTGTGTGCGGTGTGTTTATGTGCACTATGTATCATGTGTACATAGGTGTCATGTGTTTATGTATGATGTATATATAGTATACATGTGTACTGTGTGTATGTGTGCACATGTGTATGTGTGCGTGGTTTGTATCATGTGTGCTGGTGTGTGGGGTGTGCATGTGTGTACTATGTGCGTGTATGTGGGTGTGCATATGTGTAGTGTGTTTGTGTGTGATGTGTGCATCTGTGTAGGGTTGTGTGTATAGTGTGTGTGCTGTGTGTATGTGTGTGCACATGTGTGTATGTGTTGTGTGTTTATGTGTATTGTGTATCATATGTGTGCTGTTGTGTATGTTGTGTGTGGTGGTTGTGCATGTGTTTGGTGTGTTTATGTGTGCTGTGTGTATGTGCACATGTGTGTATGTGTTGTGTGTTTATGTGTACTGTGTATCATATGTGTGCTGTTGTGTATGTTATATGTGTGGTGTGTATATGTGTGTGGGTTGTGCATATGTTTACTGTGTTTATGTGTACTGTGTGTATGAGTGTGTGCACATGTGTGTATGTGTTGTGTATTTATGCGTACTGTGTATCATATGTGTGCTGTTGTGTGTGTTGTGCGTGTGTTGTGTGTATGTGTGTAGGTTGTGCATGTGTGTAGTGCGTTTATGTGTACTGTGTGTATGAGTGTGTGCACATGTGTGGATGTGTGGTGTGTTTATGCGCTGTATGCATGTGTGTACTGCTTGCAGGTGTGTTCTGTGTAGTGTGTATAGAGGTGTGGTGTTATATGTTGGATGTTGCATGTAGTGTGTTATTTGCGCACATCATATGCATGTGTGATGTGTTTATGTATAGTGCATGGATGTGCACACATACATATGCAGTACATGTTTATATGCAACATGTAGTATATAGTGTGTTTAGCATGTTGTGTGTGCACGTGCATAGGCATATGTTGTGTACATGTATGTGGGTGTTGTGTGTCACATGTGTGCATGCAGTGTGGTGTGCACGCATTTATGTGTGCTATGCACCACATGTGTATCATGTGCATATGTGCATGTTGTGTGTGTATGCGTAGTGCATTTATGTGTGCTATATGCATGTGTGTTCGTGTGCATGCATGGTGTGTAGTATTTTTATGTGTGCTGTGTTATGTGTGTGCTGTGTCGTATGTGTACATGTGTGTATGTGTTGTGTGTGTGCGGTGTGTTTATGTGCACTATGTATCATGTGTACATAGGTGTCATGTGTTTATGTATGATGTATATATAGTATACATGTGTACTGTGTGTATGTGTGCACATGTGTATGTGTGCGTGGTTTGTATCATGTGTGCTGGTGTGTGGGGTGTGCATGTGTGTACTATGTGCGTGTATGTGGGTGTGCATATGTGTAGTGTGTTTGTGTGTGATGTGTGCATCTGTGTAGGGTTGTGTGTATAGTGTGTGTGCTGTGTGTATGTGTGTGCACATGTGTGTATGTGTTGTGTATTTATGTGTACTGTGTATCATATGTGTGCTGTTGTGTATGTTGTGCGTGTGCTGTGTGTATGTGTGCAGGTTGTGCATATGTGCAGTGTGTTTATGTGTACTGTGTGTATGAGTGTGTGTGCACATGTGTGGATGTGTGGTGTGTGTTTGTGTGTCGTGTGGGAAGTGTGTGTGTCATCACTGATGAAGCCTCCACTGCACAGCTGCTCAGGGAACCTTTCCTCCCCCTAGGGCATCCGTGCCCTGGCCTGTCCCGAGGGCTGGTGCTCATGGGAGACGCTGGCTGTGTTTTCCAGGAGCCTTTGGAGCAGGACAGTCCACCCCCTGGGTGTGGGCACTAGGGCTGGCGCAGAGGGAGTGATTGCTCGTGAGCCACCCTGAAGGCCCTTAGGTTGGGGGTGTCCTCTGGCTCTGGCCGAGGTCCTGCAGAAGAGGCAGTGTGATGACGGGCTTGTCCCGGGCTCAGTTAGTTCCCTATGAAGCATCCTGGGTGCCACCTGGGGACCTGAACACTTACCCCTGCACGGGGGCTAAAGACAGTCCTTATCTTATTGTGGCTGCTTTCCCCTCTTTGCTGCTTCAGCAAATTAAATGTTCGAGGTGCGATGCTCACTGTCACCAGGCATCGCGTACGAGAGGCTACGCCTCCTCCCTCTCATGGACGGAGCAGTGGGCTCTGACTCTGTTATCAGAGTAATGGGTAATCGGGGATTCTCTGGGGTGAGATTTCACTAGATCTCCACTACGTGTTCATAAATCAGATGTTAATTGACAGGAATCTCATTCTATTCTCTTTTTAAAGGCTTTTGTATATGTAGTTTCCCATAAAAGGAGAAGGAAGGCGACTTCTAGCTCAGTGTTATGTCATTGCCGACGTGTGCGCCTCACCGACGTTCAGACAGGCGGGAATGTGGCTCAGCATGGCCGGCACCCTCCTCTCTCACCCTTGCTGACGGACAGGGTGCGCTGTAATCCTCATCACTCACAGCTTCGTCATCTGCACAAACCAGGTGGATTATTTGAGACTGGATGAAAGGCAGGACAGCCACCCTGTCCTCCACGGACGACTAAACGTTATTTCAGGTGAAGGTGGCAGGAAGAGAGCACGGCTGGACGGCGGGTTGGGAGCGAAGGGGCCCTTTCCCTCCCAGTGAAGAAGAGACCCCTCACCCCTGACGACAGAGCTGGGCACACGCCGTCCTGGTTCCCTGTCTGCCCTTCGCAGAAGGGACTCACCTCACAAGTCACACGGATCCCTTGGCATCATCAGTGTCGAGTCCATGTCAGAACTTGCAGCTCATTTGTTTTCTGACGCGGCATCCGAACAGCCCACCGGGTGCCCAGCTGTGACTGCGGCCGCCGGCCATGCCCTCCGCTGGGCTGACGCCTCCGTGATGTGTGGCCTCCAGGGTCCAGCACTGGCTCGGAGTCTAGAACTGGAGGGTATTGCAGCCTCGTCTGACCTCCAGCCACTGTGGGAAGGAGAAAATATGTCACAGTGCGATGGAGGCATGAAAACAACGTCACTGCGTCCGTGGCCCAGCGGGTGCCGAGCCAGCGTGGCCGTGGGAAGGTGCCTGGGGGCACTGCTTTGCCGGGAAGGGCGCCTCGGCGGTCGCTGTCAGTGACCATCGGATCTTTCTCCTGGGCCGAGGATGAGACCTGCTTTGGGGGAGGGGCAGGGCAGGGAGGAGAAGGAGGTGTTGGAACAGCCCGGCCTGCGACCCTTCCATCAAGTGACTATGTGTGTCTTGCTTGTCTGGTGGGTCCCTAGAAGCCTCCTCATTCATCGCGATTCGACAGCGGCGGTAACATGCTGTGGGCTCAGAATGGAGATGCCGGAGACAGGAGACACCGCCTGGCTGCCGAGGGTCCTCCCGGGAGCTGTCCCGTCACCAGACCCTGGCCGGCAGCCTGGCGCCCTCCTACCCCCAGCCCCAGCTCCGACTGAGCCCGAGCGCCC
>NW_005355204.1:1106704-1106976 GCF_000412655.1 Myotis brandtii | reverse complement strand
CCACGACTCCCTCCCTGCAGGCAGCGCTGCGTGTCCAGGCGGTCGCGGTGACAGTGCTGCGGGCAGATGGACGAAGCTGCGCGGCCCTGTCCACCCACTGACTTTGGAGATTCGCTCCACCGCTTCCTGAGGAAGTCCAGGCTGCGGAATGACTGATGGCGCTGTGTCTTTTAAACAGAAAATAGAGATGACCACATGCGCATTATGAGCACGAGCACCGTCCATCTGTCCCGCTCTCTGCCTGGGCCCCTGACTGCTGGGCAGGAGGACAG
>NW_005355204.1:1105345-1106688 GCF_000412655.1 Myotis brandtii | reverse complement strand
ACGTCCCGCTGCCGCTCCTCATCGCGACCTGCGAGGCTGCCCTGAACGATCGCGTGCGGGTGAAGGAATGCGGTGACGGGCAGTCGGGAGGCTGACTGTGGCCGGGCTTCCTGAGACCGTCTGGCCCAGCCCAAATGGCTTGCCCCTGGGGTGTAAAACCCCCAGAGAAGGGAGGTCCTGGAATCTGGTAACAAACCGGCAGGTGGAAGCGGCAGGTGCTCAGTGGGGCCGGGGCTGCGGAGGGACAGAGACAAGACGAGGCGCAAGCAGTTTGTGGGGGAGGCAGCCTGGAGGCCATGAAATGAGCACCGACCTTTAAGCCAAGCTCGAGCAGGTGGGCGGAACCAGCCAGACGCAGCACGCCTGGTCTGTGAGGGGAGGCCTGGACCTCTGGCCTGACCTGGGTGAAGTCCGGCTCCTTCCAAGGAGGTCAGTGCAGAGGTCAGGGTCGCCCGGGCCCTGTCAGCCTCGTCAGCCCAGTCTCTGGCTATGCAGCACTTCCTGGTGGCCGGCCCTGGGAGGGCGTGGCCCCAGGAGTGACCGCCACCGCCTGAGAGAGCGAATGTGAGCAGGGCCACAGCATGCCAATGATACATCTGATAAAGGTTTAATCTCCCAAATATACAGGGAACTCATACAAATTAACAAAGGAAGACAAACAATCCAATTAAAAATGGGCAAAGGACCTACATAGACACCTCTCCAAAGAGGACATACAGAAGGCCAAGAGACATATGAAAAATGCTCAAGTTACTGATCATCAGAGAGATGCAAATTAAAATGACAATGAGGTATCACCTCACACCTGTGAGAATGGCTACCATCAACCAATCAACAAACAACAAGTGTTGATGAGGATGTGGAGAAAAGGGAACCCTCGTGCACTGCTGGTGGGAATGCAGCCATTATGGAAAACAGTATGGAGTTACCTCAAAAAATTAAATATGGAACTTCCATTTGACCCAGTGATCCCACTTCTAGGAATATATCCTAAGAAACCCAAAGCACCAATCAGAAAGGATGTATCATCCTATGTTCATAGCAGCACAATTTACAATAGCTGAGATCTGGAAACAGCCCCAGTGCCCATCAGCAGACGAGTGGATAAAACAGCTGTGGTACATTTACACCATGGAATACTCTGCTGCTGTCAAAAAGAAAGAACTCTTACCATTTGCAACAGCACGGAGGGACCTGGAGAGCATTATGCTAAATCAGAGAAAGACAAGTATCACATGATCTCACTCATATGTGGAATCTAATGAACAAAATAAACTGATGAACAAAAATGGACCCAGAGACATGGAAGCATGGAACAAACTGTTGAGCCTCAGGGGGAAGGC
>NW_005355204.1:1103608-1105295 GCF_000412655.1 Myotis brandtii | reverse complement strand
GAGATCAACCAATGAGCTTGTATGCTCGTATGCATAACCCGTGGACACAGACAATGGGGTGGTGATGGGAGCGGCTGGAAGAGGTTAATCGGGGAAAAGGAGGACCTATGTAATACTTTTAACAATAAAGACTTTAAAAAGTAAAAATTTAAAAGATTAAAATAAATGAAATAAAAATGTGTCTGTTTTTTAAAAATATGGTCTGCTTTTCAGCATCTGCTTCTGTCTCCTCTCTCATCCCCCTTCCCCTCCGTATCCTGTTTTCATTGGGGCTGCAATGAGCCCGTTGCTGCGTCAGGGCCCCTTACACACCTAACAGTCCCCTTGCACGGAACTGTTTGTCTGGTGGCTGGGAAGCAGGCGATGCATCGTGGCTGACAGCTCCCGATGCCGGTGGCCTGAGAGCCGCTCACTGTGACAGGATGGAGGGGCTGTGAGAGGCCCGGGTGGGGGGAGCACAGGGCCCTCAGCTCCTCGGGGATTGAGAGTCAGTTCCATGTGGTGACGCTGCCCTTCTCTGCTCCTCCAACAGCCCCCTGAGCCTGGAGAAGGGGAAGCAGCTGCTGGCGGACGTCACCGGCCTGCTCCATGTGCCCACGAGCGTCCTCGCAGACACCGAGTGAGTGTGGGCGCGGGGGCTCCGGGTTCTGTTCTCGGCCGCGTTCTCAGGCTCCGTTTCATAAACTGGTTTGTGAGGGAGAGCCTGTGCCTGTGGCTCCTGCTAATCACCCTGCCGGGAAAATGCCTCAGGAAGACAGGAAGGGAGAGCCCGGGGCTGGTGAGTTACTTAGATGAGCTGTAACGGATGTGGTTATAAGAATTCTCATCAGCACTGGCCAACCGGGCGTGGTTCCAGCCCTGCGGCTCCAGAATCACCCGGAGGCTCCCTGCGTTCCTCTGTCCTCGCCCGCCCCCCTGCATGCAAGTTGGAGCCTTCAGCGAATTCTCAGTCAGCACCTAGTAGGCCTTTTGCTATTTCCTGGGAAGTGGGGAGCACTGAGGACAAGCACCAAGTAACAGAAAGTGTGATGGGGTCACCGGCACAGGTGCCGACGGCGGCGGGCCCAGCTCAGAGAGCCGGAGCGCGGGCAGTGCTGGCGGTCGCAATGCAGGCGCTGCTGGGGACTAGAGGTAACGCTGAGCTGAGCTCCTGTCGATGGGACGTGACGCGGAGTGTTCACTATGGCCCACAGACACGCAGGTGTCCCTGGGGGCCAGGTGTTTATTGAGTGCCCACTGTGACCTGGCCTTGTGCTAGGCTGGGCCCGTGGGGCAACACCGCCCTGCACAGACCTTACCACTTCCTGGGAAAGGCAGACACATGCGCAGGCGGCTAGCGTGGAGGGCGCATGAGATGGTATGGGGAAGCTTCTGGAAGAGGAGAGCTGAGGACAGGTAGCAGACAGGCAGTGCACCCCCAGTGCCGGGCAGTAGGACCCACACAGTGAGCATTCTGAGTGTAGAACGTACACTGGCCCAGAGCCACAGTGAGCCGGGAGCTGCCGGTGCTCCCTCATCTGGGCGCACACACCTGGGCACACACACCGGGTCCACACACCTGGGCACACACACCTGGGCACACACCTGGTGCACACACCTGGGCACACACACCTGGTCCACACACCTCGGCACACACCTGGGCACACACCTGGTACACACACCTGGGCACACACACCTGGCCACACAC
>NW_005355204.1:1101075-1101306 GCF_000412655.1 Myotis brandtii | reverse complement strand
AGTCGTTATCCAGGGAGGGAGAGGCCGCGCCAGCTCCGCGCGAGTCTGTGTTTATGGGAGCACTGGTTATGCCTAATATGCTTTGTTAATGGCTGTGTAGCTGTCAAGTAAATTCCATTATTCCTTATTACATCATTAGAGACCATTAAAAAGGCATTAGCATGCTGATGTAATTACGCAGCAGACGCGCAACGGCCACAGTTATGACTTTATAATCTAATCACGGCTGTC
>NW_005355204.1:1081045-1085465 GCF_000412655.1 Myotis brandtii | reverse complement strand
GGGTGGGAAGAGATCAACCAATGAGCTTGTATGCTCGTATGCATAACCCGTGGACACAGACAATGGGGTGGTGATGGGAGCGGCTGGAAGAGGTTAATCGGGGAAAAGGAGGACCTATGTAATACTTTTAACAATAAAGACTTTAAAAAGTAAAAATTTAAAAGATTAAAATAAATGAAATAAAAATGTGTCTGTTTTTTAAAAATATGGTCTGCTTTTCAGCATCTGCTTCTGTCTCCTCTCTCATCCCCCTTCCCCTCCGTATCCTGTTTTCATTGGGGCTGCAATGAGCCCGTTGCTGCGTCAGGGCCCCTTACACACCTAACAGTCCCCTTGCACGGAACTGTTTGTCTGGTGGCTGGGAAGCAGGCGATGCATCGTGGCTGACAGCTCCCGATGCCGGTGGCCTGAGAGCCGCTCACTGTGACAGGATGGAGGGGCTGTGAGAGGCCCGGGTGGGGGGAGCACAGGGCCCTCAGCTCCTCGGGGATTGAGAGTCAGTTCCATGTGGTGACGCTGCCCTTCTCTGCTCCTCCAACAGCCCCCTGAGCCTGGAGAAGGGGAAGCAGCTGCTGGCGGACGTCACCGGCCTGCTCCATGTGCCCACGAGCGTCCTCGCAGACACCGAGTGAGTGTGGGCGCGGGGGCTCCGGGTTCTGTTCTCGGCCGCGTTCTCAGGCTCCGTTTCATAAACTGGTTTGTGAGGGAGAGCCTGTGCCTGTGGCTCCTGCTAATCACCCTGCCGGGAAAATGCCTCAGGAAGACAGGAAGGGAGAGCCCGGGGCTGGTGAGTTACTTAGATGAGCTGTAACGGATGTGGTTATAAGAATTCTCATCAGCACTGGCCAACCGGGCGTGGTTCCAGCCCTGCGGCTCCAGAATCACCCGGAGGCTCCCTGCGTTCCTCTGTCCTCGCCCGCCCCCCTGCATGCAAGTTGGAGCCTTCAGCGAATTCTCAGTCAGCACCTAGTAGGCCTTTTGCTATTTCCTGGGAAGTGGGGAGCACTGAGGACAAGCACCAAGTAACAGAAAGTGTGATGGGGTCACCGGCACAGGTGCCGACGGCGGCGGGCCCAGCTCAGAGAGCCGGAGCGCGGGCAGTGCTGGCGGTCGCAATGCAGGCGCTGCTGGGGACTAGAGGTAACGCTGAGCTGAGCTCCTGTCGATGGGACGTGACGCGGAGTGTTCACTATGGCCCACAGACACGCAGGTGTCCCTGGGGGCCAGGTGTTTATTGAGTGCCCACTGTGACCTGGCCTTGTGCTAGGCTGGGCCCGTGGGGCAACACCGCCCTGCACAGACCTTACCACTTCCTGGGAAAGGCAGACACATGCGCAGGCGGCTAGCGTGGAGGGCGCATGAGATGGTATGGGGAAGCTTCTGGAAGAGGAGAGCTGAGGACAGGTAGCAGACAGGCAGTGCACCCCCAGTGCCGGGCAGTAGGACCCACACAGTGAGCATTCTGAGTGTAGAACGTACACTGGCCCAGAGCCACAGTGAGCCGGGAGCTGCCGGTGCTCCCTCATCTGGGCGCACACACCTGGGCACACACACCGGGTCCACACACCTGGGCACACACACCTGGGCACACACACCTGGGCACACACACCTGGGCACACACACCTGGGCACACACACCTGGGCACACACACCTGGGCACACACACCTGGGCACACACACCTGGGCACACACACCTGGGCACACACACCTGGGCACACACACCTGGGCACACACACCTGGGCACACACACCTGGGCACACACACCTGGGCACACACACCTGGGCACACACACCTGGGCACACACACCTGGGCACACACACCTGGGCACACACACCTGGGCACACACACCTGGGCACACACACCTGGGCACACACACCTGGGCACACACACCTGGGCACACACACCTGGGCACACACACCTGGGCACACACACCTGGGCACACACACCTGGGCACACACACCTGGGCACACACACCTGGGCACACACACCTGGGCACACACACCTGGGCACACACACCTGGGCACACACACCTGGGCACACACACCTGGGCACACACACCTGGGCACACACACCTGGGCACACACACCTGGGCACACACACCTGGGCACACACACCTGGGCACACACACCTGGGCACACACACCTGGGCACACACACCTGGGCACACACACCTGGGCACACACACCTGGGCACACACACCTGGGCACACACACCTGGGCACACACACCTGGGCACACACACCTGGGCACACACACCTGGGCACACACACCTGGGCACACACACCTGGGCACACACACCTGGGCACACACACCTGGGCACACACACCTGGGCACACACACCTGGGCACACACACCTGGGCACACACACCTGGGCACACACACCTGGGCACACACACCTGGGCACACACACCTGGGCACACACACCTGGGCACACACACCTGGGCACACACACCTGGGCACACACACCTGGGCACACACACCTGGGCACACACACCTGGGCACACACACCTGGGCACACACACCTGGGCACACACACCTGGGCACACACACCTGGGCACACACACCTGGGCACACACACCTGGGCACACACACCTGGGTGCACACACCTGGGCACACACACCTGGTGCACACACCTGGGCGCACACACCTGGTGCACACACCTGGGCACACACACCTGTGCACAGGTTGGCTGTGCAGGTGAGGAGTGCTGAGCGAGGAAAAGAAGACGGGCTGTGCACTGGTGATGAGGAAGAGCAGCTACGAGGCTCGGACAGGATAGGAGCACAAGGCGGAGGGCATGCAAAAACCCAGTGAGACAGGGATGGAGGACCTGGTGTGAGGTGGCTGCCGTGGCATGTGGCAGATGGGCACAGGGACACAGGTGAGGGCAAGGGCAGGACTGAGTGACAACCTGCAGGGCCCCACCGGCAGCTCCCTCTCCACAGTCGGAACAGGCTGTGGGGCAGCAGCTGTCCCAGCAGAGAGAAGTGCTTCGGTGGAATCCCCTTCCGGCAGAAGCGAAGGGAGGGAGGCTGCAAGCTCTGTTTCCCCAGAGGTGGCCCAGTTACACCGGACGTCCCCTCTCTCCTCTCAGCGTCCTCCACCCTCACGCCAAGATCTCTGCCCACTCCTCTCCCCGCCGTCCCCACCTGTCTCACGTGACCAGCTGGTGGAGTCCAGGTCCCGCTTGGGCAGGGCTGCCCCACGGGCTCAGGTGGCTGTGAACAGGGCCCGGCCTGTCTGGTCTCCCCAGCGGCCATCAGGGTGGGAGCCCATGAGCCCTGCAGAGCACCCGGGCCTGTGTCCCCTGGGACCGGGCAGCCGTGCTGGAGGCCCCGGGGCTGCTGGCCGCGCACAGCTGGGACACAGGAGATGCTGAGTGAACACAGCTCCCGAGAGAGGCCGTGCAGGAGGCGGGCTCCCACCCAGCACGGAGGGTCTTTGCTGCTCTGTCTGTGTCCGCCCTGGTGGCTGGCGCTGCAGGACTGCAGGAGGTCCTTCCTTCCCCAGAGAAAACGGGACCAGTTCAAGGTGGGGCGGGCTCAGTGCCCAGGACACCAGGGGTCTTTTCCCATCAGGCCCCTGGGGCTCTGCTGCCTGCAGCCTTCCCCCCATTCCTTCCCCAGCAGGGTGGGCGAGGTGACTTCACGCAATGCCCCATCCTTCTCCCCAAGCCCAACCAGACGTCTCCTCAGCCTCTCATAACTCTCAGCCAAGTGCAGGGCCTTCAGCTGCCAGGGCTCTGGGAGGGGCAGGGGCAGGAGGGACTTCAGGTGGGAGGGGCTTCAAGTGTGGAGGGGGGGGTGGCAAGAAGGGCTTTGGGTGGGAGGGGTGTTGGCTAAGAGGGGCTTCAGGTAGGTGGGGAGCTGGCCCAGAGGGGCTGGGTGCCTGGTCATTTAGGTGGAGAGCTGGATGGCCCTCCTGACCCCCTGTCCTCCTGCCCCTCGCAGGTGTCAGGTTGGCTCCTTGCCCCTGTGCCTGGAGCTGGAGCCAGAGGGCCCTCTCAGGAGGGGCCGAGCTTGCCAGCTGCTCAGTGCGGACAGCGCTTTGGGAACATCACCCGCGGTCTCTCCCTGCTCAGGAGACTGGGGGCTCCCACTTCCTGCAGAGCCAGGCGACACCCGCCCTCTTTAAGTCTCGGAAGCTGGCCCTCAGCTCTCCTGTGAACACACTCCGAGCCCTCCCAGGGCCCTGCTCTTGATCGCCTGCTTGTCCCAGAGCTGACGTCTGGGCTCTCGGTGCAAAGGCTTCTCTGAAGACCCCGTCGTGGCCAGTTCACGTCTATGCTGCGCCAGGGCCTTGAATTATTGTCCGTGTGAGTGCACACGGGTGTCCTATGCATACATGTGTGCTTGTGTGTGGTTAACGTTGCCCCTCCTGAGCCATACACGCAGGCCCCGTGTGTTGCGGGGCGGCACTGAGG
>NW_005355204.1:1078226-1080640 GCF_000412655.1 Myotis brandtii | reverse complement strand
CTTAGCGCCACCCACAACATGCCCACGGCCCAGGTCCCGCCCTCCGCCGGGTGCCCCTCACCCTCCCACCTCCTTCCCCTGTGAGAGAGCCCCTGGGAGTCTGGGGCCCCAGAAAGCATGCGCTAGTGTCTTGGGGCAGAATTATGGTCACTTCCCTCCTCATCTCGTCTCCCTGGTGTGTGACGACATTTCATATGAAGCAGGAGTGGGAGGACGGCCTTTAGCCCACGGGGTGGACCCTGTGGCTTGCCTGTAGCCTAAGTGATTATAAGTTGGGGTGCGCGCCGGGCACTGGAATCAACAGCAGCAGGTTATGCTCAGGTGTATGAACATTGCTCACAGCTAAGAGCCTCCAGGCGTGAACCCTGGAGCCCACAGGAGGGCTTGCAGGTGCGCTGCGCCCCACCTACTGCTGCTGCTCCGCCGGCTCCGCCTGGCTCCGCATGTGCTCAGTGACGCACCCGGGGGCCTGTGTTCCGTAGCAGGAGCAGGGGCGGGGCCTCTGCACACGCGAGGCCGGGAGGCCTGGCTGGCATTGCCCGTGAGGCCCGGAGGGCAGGGGAGGTCACCTGGCCGAGGCCTCGCCCTGTCTCTAGGCGGAAGGTGAGATGGCAGGAAGGACCCTGTGCATTCACAGGTCAGTTCTGCTTGAGTGAAGGGTGCCACTTCTCGCTCCAAGTCAATCCCTTGCTTTGCTCAGGGTGTTAGTGCTTAAAGCGGTGGCTGAGCTTCCTCTCCTAGTGTGAAGGGCATCGCCTCAGAAGAGCTGAGTCACTGAGCCTTCCTAAGCCTCAGTTTCCCCACCTGTAACATGCAGAGTCGGGGCCTGGCATGGGCCAGGGGGCCCCACTGGGTTCAGTGCAGCTCGGAAGCACCCATGGGTATTGCAATAAAATGACACGCAGACTTCATGTCGAATTAGCTCCCAGGGTCACAAAACAAAAACGGGGGAAGAAGGCCAATCCCACGGTGCCCGGGGCGAGAGCTGCCCTCCGGTGGCCGGTGGCCAGGCCGTGGTCCCTTTCGGGGCTTCCCCTGCAGTGGGTGAGTCACCCCTGGAGCCCTTGTACAGCACCCATGGGTATTGCAATAAAATGACACGCAGACTTCATGTCGAATTAGCTCCCAGGGTCACAAAACAAAAACGGGGGAAGAAGGCCAATCCCACGGTGCCCGGGGCGAGAGCTGCCCTCCGGTGGCCGGTGGCCAGGCCGTGGTCCCTTTCGGGGCTTCCCCTGCAGTGGGTGAGTCACCCCTGGAGCCCTTGTACCTGTTATTCAGATTGAGCCTCGTGGGGGGGGGGGGGGGGCCCTTCGGGGAGGGGGTCCATGGGGGGGGGGGGGGTTGGCACTTCGGGACTGTGGGTCCACGTGTGTGTTTACTCGTGGGACGCCTCCCCGAGGAAGCCTGTGGTGGGGACGCATGGGACCTTACGTGGATGTGGCTCGTGGCCTCTGCACCCTGCCCTCCCTTCCTCTTGCCTGGGACTCTGCCTGGCATTGGCAGTGTCACACAGTGACTTGTCACAGGAGAGCCAGACTCCAGGGCCAGGACACACCACTCCATTTTACAGCTGAGTAAACTGAGGCCTGAGAGGTGACCCTCGTGCAGACTGGCAGCTGAGACCTCTGTATAGAGACTTTGCATTGTGGAAGCAGGAGCAGCAGGGGTTGGGAACCAGTGCTGACCCCTCGTGAACCTAAGAAAAAGCATGTGACCAAACCTGGAGCACCCCTAGGGCCTGGAGCACCCCTAGTGTGGTTGTCACTGAGGCTCAATGATGATCAAGCTGACACTAGGGTGGGCTTCCCCTACACCAGGTGCCCCAGGGGCCACGTGCATCTCCGAGTGGCAAGGCAGTGATGTGGGGCGCCCTGAGAGAAGGCCGTGGTGTTGTGCCATCTGTCTGCCGGGCCCCCATGGGGGGTGGCCGGTGATGGCAGGCCTCTGCCCATCGCAGGTGAGTGAGTGGGCATCTGCGTGTCCCAGAGAGCACTCGGCCCTGGGGGAGCTGTAGGCTGAGGGAGTGGGTAGGCGAAGTGCTCAGAACCACAGGTAACCCTGGGTCCCGAAGCTGGGTGGGACCCCGTCCTCCTGACTCCCAGATGCTGCCTTGGCTGCTGCCTGGACAGGAAGCCCTGGGGGAAGGCACTGCCCAGAGCCCATCCTCAGGATGTGCACGCCCCTCAGGATGTGCAGGCCCCTCAGGATGTGCACGCCCCTCAGGATGTGCAGGCCCCTCAGGATGTGCACGCCCCTCAGGATGTGCAGGCCCCTCAGGATGTGCACGCCCCTCAGGATGTGCAGGCCCCTCAGGATGTGCACGCCCCTCAGGATGTGCAGGCCCCTCAGGATGTGCACGCCCCTCAGGATGTGCAGGCCCCTCAGGATGTGCACGCCCCTCAGGATGTGCA
>NW_005355204.1:1069446-1072680 GCF_000412655.1 Myotis brandtii | reverse complement strand
GGATGTGCAGGCCCCTCAGGATGTGCACGCCCCCTCGGGATGTGCAGGCCCCTCAGGATGTGCACGCCCCCTCGGGATGTGCAGGCCCCTCAGGATGTGCACGCCCCCTCGGGATGTGCAGGCCCCTCAGGATGTGCACGCCCCCTCGGGATGTGCAGGCCCCTCAGGATGTGCACGCCCCCTCGGGATGTGCAGGCCCCTCAGGATGTGCACGCCCCCTCGGGATGTGCAGGCCCCTCAGGATGTGCACGCCCCCTCGGGATGTGCAGGCCCCTCAGGATGTGCACGCCCCCTCGGGATGTGCAGGCCCCTCAGGATGTGCACGCCCCCTCGGGATGTGCAGGCCCCTCAGGATGTGCACGCCCCCTCGGGATGTGCAGGCCCCTCAGGATGTGCACGCCCCCTCGGGATGTGCAGGCCCCTCAGGATGTGCACGCCCCCTCGGGATGTGCAGGCCCCTCAGGATGTGCACGCCCCCTCGGGATGTGCAGGCCCCTCAGGATGTGCACGCCCCCTCGGGATGTGCAGGCCCCTCAGGATGTGCACGCCCCCTCGGGATGTGCAGGCCCCTCAGGATGTGCACGGCCCCTCAGGATGTGCACGGCCCCTCAGGATGTGCACGGCCCCTCAGGATGTGCACGGCCCCTCAGGATGTGCACGGCCCCTCAGGATGTGCACGGCCCCTCAGGATGTGCACGGCCCCTCAGGATGTGCACGGCCCCCTCAGGATGTGCAGGCCCCTCAGGATGTGCACGGCCCCTCAGGATGTGCACGGCCCCTGGGGAATTGCACGCCCCCTCAGGATGTGCACGCCCCTCAGGATGTGCACGCCCCTCAGGATGTGCACGCCCCCTCAGGCGCTTAGTTCTGTGAGAGGCCGCTGTTGTCAAAAGCTGTGAGGAGGCTGACTGAGTGGGCGGGGCAGAAATGGGTTGTCACCGCCAGGAGAGGACACGTGGCGGGTGACAGGCGGAAGTGTCATTGCACCAGACCAGAAGCGACCTCCAGCGGTGGGAGAGCTTGGCAGGATGGAGGGTTGGGTTTGGCTGGGTCACTTCAGACACGGGGGCCTGTGGAGACCACAGGGACGGTCACCGGACATGAGCAGCGCAGGCTGCCCGGTGGACCGAGGCCACGAAGGTTCCCGGGATGTGCCTCTGGGCTCCCCAGTCGGGAGAGCAGGACAGAGGGGTGTATGCCGGGACACAGCTGGGCTGGAACCACCCCAGCAGCAGCCCCGCTGGCATTTTCGCGGTCTCACAGAACTCGGGGACTGTCTGCACAAAGAAGCAAAGGGACCCGCCCACACGCCGCACCGTCGGCCTGAGCGGAGCTGTGGGGACAGCGGCAGGCGCTGACTCAGGGGGGTCAAGCTGACCGGGAGGTGACCGAGGCTGCTACGGGGTGGTGGGGATGGTGACGCACTGCCCCCCACTCACGGGGTGCGCACAGTGGGCTGGCGGCCGGGCTGAGCGGAGCTCCCATGAGCATCAGGACGTGAGGCCGAGACCCAGAGCTATGAGTGGAGGTGACACCCTGAATCCACAGGGACTCGGAGGTGCACAGGAGACGGTGGGGTCTGAGGTCACAGCACTGGCAGCAGGGGCTCATCCCTAGACAGGTGCCTGGGAGGAAGGCGTGGCCTGGGGGAGGCGTGGCCTGGGAGGCGTGGCCTGGGGGAGGCGTGGTCTGGGGAGGCATGTCCTGGGGGAAGGTGGGCGGGAGATGGGGTGGGGAGGTGGCAGACTCATCGTGTGGGAATGCTGAACTCAGGGTGTGTGCATTTCTGAGGCAGTTGTTCTAATTTTTATGTAAGGTCTCTTGAGCGTGTTCTCATCATTCAGTGGATTCTCACTCTTATTACCCCTTTGCACCATTCTTACTATTAATGCCTTTTAAAATGATTTTATCATAAACAATGGAATTAGCAGAATGGAGAGGAATAGGGGGTGGCTGGTTAGAAGGTGCCAGACTGTGGGCCCTGCAGGTACCGTGGCAGCGTCCCCTCCTCTTCCCACCCTCCTCCCTCCTCCTCCCCGCTCCCCGCCTCCCGCCACTCTTGCTCGTTTCTAACTTTTCAGTGCGGTCCCTTCTTGGCATTCTAGCTGATCTTTCAAGAAACAAATGGAGGAACTTCGTGGTACATTTGGCCGGAGAGGGACGCCTGGGCGGGGACCGTGCGGAGTTTAGGAGCATAGTAGGCGCGGCTCCTGGCGGGACGGTCCTCCCGGTTAGCACCGAGGGGCGCCCGGGCAGAGGTGCTGAGTCGCGCTGTGAGGAGCACTGCCTGGACGGTTGCCTGCCGTTGAGACCGACCCTGCAGTCCCGCTCCGGCTGGAGACGGCTGCATGTGTACCGTGTTTCTAGAGTACATGCGGCTTCAGGAGTCAAATTGTTTTAAAAAGTGATGTGTTCTTTTCAAAATCATGTTCAATATAGTGTTTAAAAGCTTTGGAAAATTTGGATAATTCCTGTCTGCCAGTTCCCTGCCAGTTATGTTTATGCTGAATGTTTCTTAATGTTTGATACGTTTTTGAACAGTTGCTGTCAGAGAGGTTTTTAAAGACTCCTCTCTCCTTTCTGCCTTTGACGCACTCTGCTCCCTTGGGAACCAGACACTAAAATCTGTTTCCATAACAGCTTTTCCCTCGCAAGTCTGTGGTTGGGCTGTGGGTTGAGTTTTTTATAAAAGCACCGCGTGTGGCTTAGACAAGCAGAGCCTGTCACTGGAATCACTGGAAAATGGAAACAACGAGGAAGCGTGTCAAGAACACGCTCACCTGTGAGAGCGGTGGCCCTAGGTCCACGCATAGGACTCGGAGGCCTGTGAGGTCACGTGTGGGGAGCCGTGGCCCTGGCTGCTGTCTCTGGGCGTGTGGTGCTGTCCCGCACTCAGAGAGGACGCTGTGTGCTGAGTTGCACTGACCCTTTCTGAATGGTCTCTCCCAGGGTCCTGGGACCAGCTGTGACCTTCAGAGTGAGCGCCAACGTCCAGAACGTGACGCCTGCAGATGTGGCGAAGGCAGCAGGTAAGGTTCTTTCAACACAACTACACACGTGCACACACATGCAGGCACCAGGTCGGGAGGACAGACAGCCTCCCTGGCACCCTGGTGCTGGCGGGGAGACAATGAGGCAGTAGTGGGTCAGCTTACATGACTGCGGGTGGACTCGCGGCAGCTCCAGGTGGCAGGCGCCGGTGCGGGGGTGGGGGGGACGGGGAGAGGATGGGAG
>NW_005355204.1:1060004-1060223 GCF_000412655.1 Myotis brandtii | reverse complement strand
GGGCCTTCCGCCTCGTGAGACACAGGAGCCACCGCTGCACCGGGCCGCGGGCCCCAGGCTCGGCTCAGCTGCTGCCGTTATTGTGAGACGTAGGAACCATTTTTAACAAGGTTTACACCTTTCCTTCCAGTGTAAGTGGGGCAAGATATCCCGGTTGGAAGAGGTCTGGGTGCTTGGCTGGTTGAGGCATCAGGCGTTGGCCTGGTGCGCTCAGTGGAC
>NW_005355204.1:1058713-1059418 GCF_000412655.1 Myotis brandtii | reverse complement strand
GCAGAGGCGCAGGAGAGCCCACCGGGGGAGCACGCTCTGGGGCGGGTCTGCTCAAGACTCTGCGAACGGACCAACGCGAGTGAAGTGTGTTTTTAAATCCTCCCCAAGACATGTCCACTGATCTGGGGAGGGAGGGAGGGAGGGGCCGGCTGCCTCCGACACGCACCCCAAAGGGGGAGCGGAACCTAGGCCTGGGCCCTGACCAGGAATCGAACCTGTGACCCTTCGGTGCATAGGATGTCACTTCAACCAACTGTCGCACAGGCCGGGCAAAGGCTTTTTCAAAAAATAATGACAATACACGCACTGAACGTCTTTTGTTGATTTGATTGCTCTGGGAAACAGGCGGCTGTTTGAAACCTCGCTTCTGGTCTCGTTGGTTGTGCGTGCGTGCTGCGTGGTGCTGCGTGCTGCGTGCTGCTGCGTGTTGGTTCAGGGAGAAAGCAGACGCGAAACACACGAGCGTCCGTCCGGATCCTGCGTTCGCTGCTGTACCCGCGCATCACGTCACTCTCACAGCTGCTTCTTGCGTGTGAAAAATCGGTAACGCACAGGCACGGTCACCATTGGTCCCTTTCACATCCAGAATTTTAACCTGTTACGGACGTGCCTGCTGCTGTGTAGGAAAACGATGGTGCAAAATAAGTTTGGGCCGCGAGGACCTTCTTGGGGCGTAAGATACCCCGTAGAAGCGGCACCCGCCAC
>NW_005355204.1:1047941-1058489 GCF_000412655.1 Myotis brandtii | reverse complement strand
GTGACCGACGCAGGCCGGCAGCTGGAACTGGCAGGGCGTTCATGCTGCTCATTTTATACAAAATGACGTGAACTAATGGAGAGGCGCAAGGCCGTCGGTCCGGGAACATCCCTGGAGAAGCTGCGATGGCGGTGGCTGCGCAGACTCTGTTCCACTGAGATCCTTCTGGAAGCCCCGCCATGTCCGGCCGTGGGCGGGGGCAGCGTGGTCGCGCTCCCGGGTGGTCCCACGGCTGGAAAGGGGCCGCCCCGCAATCGTGGCCCCTGCCCCGCCCTCCGGAAGCCGCTCCAGGAGCTGCCCTGCGCTCGGCTGCGAGCCTAGCACCGGGCCCGGGGCTGGGCTCCTGCGTGTTGCTGGGGGCGGGGGGTGGGGGGGGCACTCACTGGGGACCCTTCAGATGTGGCCCCGCTTCTCGGCCGCCTCTCTCGCCCTCACGCCCTCGGATCGCAGCCACTGGCACCGCCCGCCCTTCCTCCCTCCCTCCCTCCCTCCCTGCATGTTTCTATTGATCTGAGAAAGAGAGGGAGAGGGAGGGAGAGAGAAACAGCAATGAGAGAGAATCACTGATGGGCTGCCTCCTGCACGCCCCCCACTAGGGATCGAGCCCGCCACCCGGCCTGTGCCCTGACCCCCTGATGGAATCGGAGGTGACCTCCTGGTGCAGAGGTGATGAGCAAGCACCGAGCCCACAGCTGGGCAGGGAATGCTTTCAAGACACGTGTCAGGTGCAGGCCCAGAGCGGGGATCCCGGGCGCAGGGAGTGAGCGCTGCCCAGCCCTCCTGTGTTCACCTTGAAAGGGGAGCCGGAGCCAGAAGGGGAATGTGTCCCCTGACGCTGCTCAGCTCAGCCATCGAGCTCTGGCCCCTCACATAGGTTCCTGCTGCGCCTCGCTGTGCAGGCCCCAGGAGATAAAACACCCAAGGACCCCCCGAGGGACCCTCCCGCCGGCCGGAGACGTGGACACAGAGCCCGAGGCCAGCGAGGAGCTTCGTCGGACAAGACCACCCCTGGGGCAGGGACGCGCTGGCATTCCAATCTGACTGGGGCCGTGTCCTCAGTATCCACCAGATGCATGCCCTTGGCTTGACCTTGACTGTAGCTGGAGAGCCAGCGCTGCCATCCTGCGACCAGAGGCATGGCCGGTGGCCCAGGGGCAGGGCCTGTGGTAGGAGCCAGGCGGCCGCCAGCTGAGGGGAAGAAAGGGCCTCACTGCAGCCTCTCCCCCCACCCCCCAGCCTTGGCCACGTTGGCCACACCCTCCATTCCCACCATGGACGGGCCGTGGGCTGTGTCCGCTGGGCCGGCTGATGCCTGGGTGTCACTGCCCTTTCCTGGAACATCAGCGGAACCACTGCTGTGGATGAGGAGAGAGTCGACTCTTGATGGGAAACCCCGAGGCCGCTCTGGAAATACTCACAGAAGTCCCCTTGCAGTTCACCCCAGGCACTGAGACACCTGCCGGGAGCTGAGTGGAAGGGAGAGTCCGAGGATTCCCGCTCTTCTCCGAGGGGAAGTCAGAGCCAAGGACATTCTGGACAGCGTCCTGGTTCCTTCCTCGCCCGCGAGACAGAGCACTCGGGCCAGGGCCACAGGCCACCTCAGGGGGCTCGGGGGCTGGGACCTGCCTCAGTGGGGGGTCCGAGCGCCCGGTGACTTTCCCAGAGGCACCGGCTGCTGCTCAGAATTAGCATCTGTGGTCCCCATCGCGGTGACAGCGGCCATGTCCGCCCGGCAGGTTCCCAGGCGAGGGCCCCCCAGAGCTCAGCTGGCCTGCGGGGTCCCCCCAGTGGGCTGCCCGTAGGCACAGGGAGGAACACTTGAACCAGGAATGGGAGAAACACGGAGAACAAAGCCTCTGAGAGATGAGACGTGGAGAGAAGACGGGCGCCGCGAGTCGGGGCGGGAGGCCGTGCTCAGACCGCAGGGACTCACCTTGGCTGTGGCCTCTGAAAGGGCGATTCTGACCGAACACGTGCCTGCAGCTCGGCCCGGCCTGGCCTGTGCTCTGCATGGACGGAGCTGTGGGCAGACGGGCCCACGTGACTGTGGTGTCTGCAGACCCTCCTGTCCCGCCGTGGGGTTGAGCAGAGCGCCCTCAGGGGAGTTTGGTGCCAGGCGCTGCCCTGAGGAGCACGACTGTGTCTATGAAGATGGGAGTCGGGAGGGAGTGTCAGAGCAGGTGGGGGTGGGCGCTGTGGAGCCGCTCCTCCTCCTGGTCCTCAGGAGGGGCTTTGGGCAGAGGGGAGGCCGGGCGTGGCCTGGGGGAGGGCGAGGGAGGCCAGGCTCCTGTGCGCAGGGGTGCTCCTGTCAGCCTTGGGACCCGGGGTGGACAGAATCCAGTCCAGGCCAGAAGCTTGGGGATGGGAGTGTGGCCAGGCTGACGCCGGGCTCCTGGGAGCGGCTGCAGGGCCTGGGGTCAGGGTGGTGATGGTGATGCGTGGCCCGAGCTCTGCTCCCACACAGATCACAGTACTGGATGGTGTCCTTGAACCACACGCTCCCGCAGAAC
The DNA here is from genome assembly GCF_000412655.1 of Myotis brandtii. Lineage (NCBI taxonomy): Eukaryota > Metazoa > Chordata > Mammalia > Chiroptera > Vespertilionidae > Myotis > Myotis brandtii. The sequence goes on along the minus strand of NW_005355204.1, from coordinate 1,055,979 downwards.
CGGGAGTAGAAGGTGCAGACCTATGGGCGAGGAATCCCCCCAAGGGCACCTGCAGGTCTATGGGCTCTGAGGTCGGGGTGCTTGGGGGTCGGCTTATACCTGCTGGAGGTGCTGGGTGGCAGGCAGAGCTTGGCTGGTCAGGGCGGCCTGTGGGGGAGCAGGATGAGGAAGTCAGCGGGGGCAGTGTAGTGGGCTGTGATGTCATACGTTGTGTTAATACATGACGTGGTGTACAGCGCTACTGTGTAACGTGGTAAATGCCATGTAGTGTGACATGCTATGGTCTGTGCAGGTGACCGGATCACTCGCATGACGGCGGCAGCTCACTGCACTGCACGTCAGGAGTGTCTGTGCTGACGCGTGGGACTGTGGAGGTGGGAGCTGTGGAGCAGCGAGGAGGGGGAGCTCAGAGCCTCCCCAATGAAGTGGGGCCATGTGCCTAGCCTGCCACACTTGTGTGCAGGACAGTTGGGATGCCCTCAGTGATGCCAGGTGAGAGTGGGAGGTCTGCATCCCAGGTCCTGGCCCCTGGGGTGGCTCTCTGGACCATTACAGCATCTCCCAGGGGCCCATAGGGTCATCCTGGCCCACGATCTCCCCTCCCCCTCTCTCAGCTCCATGTTGGCCATGGAGGTAGCTCGGGGCTTCCCTACACACGAGGCTAGGCCGCTAGAGCCGAGTGTGCAGGGCAGGCTTGCCTGGCGTCAGGTCTTGGGGGTGGGTGAAGATGGGGACAGGGACAGAGAGGCTGGGTGACCTTGAGATGACCTTGAGAGCACAGCAGGCAGAGAAGGATGGGGCCAGTTTGTGGTCAGGGCACAGCTGGCTGCCCGTCGGTGACTGACACCCGTGCTGGGAGGTGAACTGCTTGTGGGAGCTCAGGTGGCAGCTGTGTCCAGTGATGGGCACGCCCCTGGGTGCCAACCGGCATCAGACCCCAGCCTCGCGGTGACACTCAGAAGTCACTGCCGGCCGTGTGCCTGTAGCTCTTCTGCTTGGTCCAGGCCAAGTTCTGGGGGGCGGGGTGTCTGCGTGTCATCATGGGGTCTGCACGGGGGACACTGCCTCTCTCATCTCAGCGTGAGTTCATGGTGCCTTGGTGCCCAAATAGGGGACTCCTTTTAAACGCAGGGCTGCGGACACACAGCTTTTAAAGACATTGCTTCAAGACGGGCACCTGAGCGAGGAGCAGGTAGGCACCTGGGCAGTGAGCGAGGAGGGGCTGGTGTGTCTCCCCCATCCACAGCCGTCCCCCTGTGCCCGAGGGGCTGGCTGAGCTGAGAGAATGCAGTGTCTGTCGGAAGCCACCTCCTGGGATTCCCTCAAACACCAGTTCCCATGGCAACCGGCCAGCAAGTGAGAGCAATGCTGAGATGAGGGTTTCCAGTGGCTGCTGCAGGCAGGCACAGGTTCGGCAGAACCAGGGTCATACAGGCCTGCGTGGGCACTCCCAAGCCCGGCTGTCCCCAGGGCCTGTCCCCAGGGCCTGTCCTGCAGCCTCTGGAGCATCACGGGTGGCAGGCCTCTCTGCAGGCGGCAGGCCTGCCGGGCCCAGGGCGGTGGCACTGGAATTGTCCTGATGTGATTGACGGTCTGCAGGGCTTGGCAGCAACAACCACTTACAGACTCTCCCCAGGGCCCCCAGTATCTGTGCACTGATTGCCCCCAGGCAGGTGGTGCTGACCCCGCCCTGCTCACCAGCACCCCCAGCTCATGGCTGCTGCACCCAGGTGCTCAGGTTAGTGAGCGGTCACCTGGCCTGGGCAAGGGGTAGGACCCTGTCGGCCCTGGCACTTGGTCTGTGGGAGGCTTGTGGTCAGCAGCCCTTGCTGGTTGGCAGGCACCGGCACCTCTGCCGCGTGCGGGCTTGTGTTCCTCCCACTGCCACGTGTCCTCTAGCACAGGATGCCGAGGCCCTGAGGGCTTCTCAAAAGTGAACCTGCTGATTGGCACAAAGCTGGCTGCCTGGCCCGCCCGCTTCTCCATGAGGAAGTGTGTGGAGGGCACCAGGCACACACTGGAGGCCTGCGTGGGGGCACCACTCCTCAGTAGCGGTGTCAGTGCAGCTCAGTCCGAGGGAGACGTGGGTAGCGTGGAGGCCCAGCTTCAGCAGCCCGGGGTGGGGGGGCGGGGGGGGTGTGCTGAGAGCAGCAGCATCCTGGCCTGCAGGCCAGCCCTGTGCCTATTCCAGGTGACAGGCTGTCGTGGGTCAGCCCTAAGTGGTGGAGGTCCCAGACCTGTCTGGGCGTCTGCTCCAGTGGGTCAGGGCACGGGATGGGGACAGACACTGAAGGAGCGGGCAGGGCGGGGGTGGGGGGACTACTTTTTTAATCCTCACCTGAGGCCATGGTTGTTAAAGTCTGTGGTGCACCAGAAAACACATTGTTTGCTGATCTGGCATAAAAGCAGGTGTAACTGACTTGCTCACGCTGGGTGACTATGGCGTTGGCCGCTGTCATTTTTTTTATTTGATGATCTAAGGCAAAGGGGTCAGTGCCCCGACTCAGTAGTCAGGTATTGCATTTCTAAAACTCCTCTCTGGCCGATTGCCCAGTGGTTAGAGCGCCGGCCCGGGCACTGAAGGACTTCAAGTTTGATTTCCGGTCAAGGCACTTATGTACCTGGGTTACAGGATGGATCCCCGGCCCTGGTCGGGGCACGTGTGTCCTGGGGTGTTTCTGTTTGTTCCTCTACCCTGAGACCTGTTCTTCCCTGAAAACAAAATAGGCCTCAAGTGCCAAAGGCAGGGCTGGGGAGCGCAGGAGCGCCAGAGCGCAGACAGTGTGCGCAGGCGCAGCCGGGCCCTGGCGGCCGTGGGCAGGTCCGCGGTGGCCTGGCAGGGCGAGTCTGGGGCGGGCATTTGCTTCTCATGTTGAATTTTTGCAAACCCAAGCACGAAACATGTTACCCTTGCCTCCTCGCCATGTGGTACAAACTACTAGGTGGTACGATTCTAATTTAACAACCAGAGTGGAAAAGAAACTTCCAGAAGGGCCACATGGAAGTCTTGAGGGGGACCCAGTGGTGTGGCTCCTTTCCTGAGGACCCATCCTCCGAGAGTCACCCCATTAGAACAAAGATGTCCTGTCCTCCTTGCCACCCAGGAAACGCGGGGGTTGGAGGAGCCTGTGCCCGGAAGCGGGGACAGAGACCAGGACCGGGGACGCCATGGCGGGTGGCCTGCGGCACATGGAGGCCTGGGGCTCTGACACGGGCTGGTCCAGGTGTGGGGCTGGGGAGAATGTCACATGACTGGCCCTCCGTGGGGGGAGGTGCAGAGACTTGGGTAGGCAGAGAGGAGGTGGCGGCTGGTGCAGCAGGACAGACAGCTGTCTGCTAACCTCTCCGCCCGCTGGGACCCTACGCAGGGCCTCGCCGGGTGCTCCGGAGGCTTGTGCAGCAGGATCAGCCCCTGGGGGCCCAGGAGGTTGGTGCACCCCAAGGGGCCCTCAGGGGCATGGTTAAATGTGCTAACAAGGAGGCAGGACAGGCCGTCCTGGCTCCCTCAGCAGCACAGTGTGCTCCGCACCCGACTCACTGTCAGGGAGATGCACCAAGGGGCCCGCAAACCCTTTCAGAGGCCCATGACGCGAGTGCGCCCGGCTGAGCGGGAGGCGCAGGGTCAGGCTGGTTCCCTGGGCCCTGGCCTGGGTGGCCCCTGATGGCTCGCTGTGCTGGCTGGTGTGGGACAGTCCTGAGGGCCACATCTGATAGCTTAACCTGCAGGGGTTTTACACAGACACTCGGACCATCGTGGTGCCTGAAGTCCAGGCTGTGTCTTCCTTGGCTTCTGTTTCTGAAAGTGCCCCAGACAGTCCTTCCCGGATGCATCTGGGCTCACGTCCGAGCCTCCCTGGGAACCGCCCTGCCGCAGGCAGTGGCACTGGGCTGTCATCGAAGGCTGGGCGCTGCCCCAGATGGGACCCTGGCGCTGCATCCTGCGGTCAGTGAGCTATGGCTTGCCTCGCCTGCTCTCAGTGACTCAGCTCAAGACATGCTGGAGTCGCGTGAGTGTTCTCCCTGATGATGGAGGAGCCTTCAGGAGAAGAGGCACTATGAGGGGGACGCCCCAAGGTTCACAAGGCAATGAGTTCTCAGCAGCCCATGCCCAGAAGAGGGAAACCTTCCTGCCAAGACCGGAGCTCTGGGCCCCTCACCTGTCGGATCCTGCGCAGCCCGAGGTCAGGGGAGTGTGTGGCCTGCCCAGTCATTGCGAAGGCCAAGTGTGACACCATGACCAGGTGGGGCACCGTGACCAGGTGGGGCACCGTGACCAGGTGGGGCACAGAGACCAGGTGGGGCACAGAGACCAGGTGGGGCACCGTGACCAGGTGGGGCACTGTGACCAGGTGGGGCACAGAGACCAGGTGGGGCACAGAGACCAGGTGGGGCACGGTGACCAGAACCAGGTTTGGAGTCAGGACGGAAGCTGAGTCAGCCAGCAGAATGGGGTCTGAGCCTCTCGGTAGCCAACACTGAGCGTGTGCAGACTGCAGACCACCAGGACCCTCACTGCAGCACCCGGCGGGTGAAGGGGTCTGAGTTGTGCATCAGTTACCGATGTGCATGCTCTGGACTTCCTGAGGTTCTCTTCGTTGAGGTATAAATTTTACACACTCTCACCAGCACCCTCAGTCAGGGTCTGGTGTCCCCCTGGCTAGGGCTCTTCTGTCCTTGGCCGATGTCCTGTGGCTCTTTCCCTCCCACTGCTGTGTGCACTTCAGGCATTTGCACTGTTTTCCATGGTAATTACTGTGGCTCGATCATATCCACTCTTTCCTGACATCTGCTGTGACTAACCGAGTAAATACAGGCATTTAAACCAGAGGAGCCTCAGGCTGTGACCGGTGGGGGAATTCAGGGACAAGCAGAGGTGGTCAGGGCAGAGGCTCATGGTAAGGAACGTGTCTGTGAGCCTCTCTGTCTTGGTGGCGCGGTGACTGGCAGTAGAGTCGTGACCAGGTGGGCAGTGCAGCAGTCCCAGGTGAGAGGTAGTTCCGGGTCACAGGGAGCCACCTGGCCATCGGTGGGGTGGAGGGGAGCAGGGCGGGCGCCCACAACAGGAGCAGCAGGGAGGAGGGTCCGCAGGGAGGGGTGCCACCTGGAGCGTGAGCCGTGGTCCTCTGCCCCTCCAGGCTGAAGCTCCTCTGTGGCCTTGACCCCGACCTGGCCTGTCCTCCTGTCTGTCCCTTATTCCCTTTGAGCACCGATTTCCACTGTAATCCTCAGCACTGGCCGGGGGCTTGGGGACCCAGCAGCCCACCAGCCGACACCACACCCAACCACGTTTACCTCCAAAGTGGTCCTGGGGTCAGGGCCCGCCCCCTGGCTGCCAACCACATCCCCACTGCAGGCCCTGCTCACGGGCACCCCCGGCCCTCAGTCCGCAGCACACCCTGTGGACCTTCCGCGGGCGGCACCCACAGCCCCTCTGAGAGCGAGCGCCTATGTTCTGGCACCTGGTGTGTGGCGTGGAGATGAGTCGAGAGCCCTGTGCTGTGCACTTGGGCTGAGAGGGGATCCCACCCGTTCTCACCAAGAGAAAGCAAAGTGGGTAACTCCTCGAAGCAGCAGGTGCTCATTGTGACTTGGGGACCCTTCCCCGGTGTGTGCACACGCCGGGTCCTCGCGCCGCTCCCTGCAAATGCATTGCAATGCAGTCTGCCAGTTACACCTCAATATAGTGGGGGTGACATGGGGATGAGGGAAAGGTGTCAGGGACACCACCTGCCGGGCGCCTTCAGCTAGTCCTAGGTTCCCCTGCACCCACGGGGGCTCCCGCAGGACCAGTTGCCTGGCTGGGCAGCAGGGCTCATGCTTCTCACCAGCTCTTTGCCTGGCTGCCTGGCTGTCAGTCACTGTCTGCATTTGAACACAAACTGAAGCAGAATTGGGGCAGCTCATACAGAAATGAGACAAAGAACGTAAGTGTTTATGGGGGACTTTAAAACCAACCCACCTCCAAGTGGCCACAGCCCTTCCACAGCTGCTCCGCAGGCCGGCGCTGGGCTGCGAGGCTCCTGTTGGGTGGCACCTCTCTCCCGTGCAGCCACAGACCAAGGCCAGAGACCCCTTGGAGCCTGGGCCTTTGTCCTCACCCGCTCCTGGGTGGTCCCCTCCCTGGCTGCTGCACGGACCGAACCCTCAGAGCCTCTTGGCTCCCTTGCTGGAGGACGGCGCTTCGTGAGATGTTTCTAGTCGGGAAATCAACTGAGGCCAATTATCACGGCCCCTTCTTCTCCAGCGGCTCCTGCGGGCGCCACGCTTGTGAGAGTGCTGGGTGACTCCCGAGCACACCTTTCTATAATTTTAAAGCAAAAAGATATTCTTCCAGAAGCGCCACTCTGCCCTTTGCCAGAGTGTTTGTTAACATTATTAATCCAATTTAAGGGGGAATTACTCTTTGTATTGCTTCCCACAGACATACACACGTTCCCTTTTAAGACAGGAAGGCTATGCCGGTGCTGCTCCCTCGGCAGGGATGGCCCGGCTGCTTTAGTGCAGATCAGTGACGGGGCCAGCAGAGCCCTGTGGGCGGTGCATCTCTGTCACCATGTACATGATTAGTTTCACCTTGTAGCCGAGTCTCTGAAAATGCAATTAACAGTTTCATATTCAGCAGCAGCAGCTTTTATTCCTGTGCAAGCTGCGCAGCATTTGCATCATAAAAAACTAATTGGTAAACACAGTCTCGCCAGCTTCTCCACCATCCACCCAATTCCCTCCCGCTAATTGGCTCGGCTTCACACACTGGTTGGAATTTCAAAGGCCCGCAGATTAGAGAGCCTGCAAGCCCTTGTGTTCCACAGAACCGACTCCAAGGAGACTGGGGGAAAGACTCTAAATTAATGCCAAATTGCAAGCGACGCTCTTGTCCAGCTGTTGCCATGGAAACCACTTGGTCTGCTAATCTGATGGGGGTGGTGTTTATTGAGATTCGTCCTAATGACCTTCGGAGGCAGTGAGCTTCGTGGGCTCTCCGCCCTGGTCAGCAGCCGCTGCGTGAGGCCATCCTGAGCTCCCCTGGGCGTTCAAGCCTGGCCCTTGCCGTCCCCTTCTCTGCCCAGCTCAGCGCCCAGCACATCGACCCAGCCTGCATGTGCGTGTGTGTGTGTCCCCAGGGGCAGGGGTGTGAAGCTTACACACATGTTCCAGGGGAGAAATCGGGGCTTGTGCAGTGTGGGCCTTGGCCGGTTCTCCACGTGTCACCACAGAGCCTGCCCTCCGCCTGTCCTCCTCCTCCTCACAGTGGTTCAGTGTAGTTGTGCCCACAGATCCGCAGTTTCTGTGATGAACTGGTGAGCTCTGGTTTGCCAGGTGTTGGCCTGGAAGTGGTTCCTGCTCCCGGAGGGGGGTAACGCCCGTGCCACCTGTGCAGCGTCTTCCGTGGAGGCTCCTGAGCCGGGAGAGGCTGTGCAGTGACATGCCCCACCCATGCTCAGCTGTTTCGTGTGACGTGAGGAAGGAGACACAACTTATTCAGTGACAGGACAGGTTCCACCAGCCGAAGACTTCTGTTCTTTCCCTCCTTCCTCCCCCTCCTCCTCTTCACCCTCCTCCCAGATACCAGGTTCCCTAGTGTTTAACATGGGAACTGTCAGACAATTATAATACACACACATGTGTATTTAAAAACTAGGGGCCCGGTGCACGGATTCATGCATGGGTGGGGTCCCTCAGCCTGGCCTGCGCCCTCTCACAATTTGGGACCCCTGAGGGATGTAGCAGTGCCGAGGTGGCAGGTGGCCAGGGAGGAGCCCCAGCCGGGGCTGGGCACAGCTCCACTGCCACTCATCTTGGCCCTGCTGCGCCTGCTGCCACTGTGGCCGTGGTCGCCGCCGCTGCAGCTGCGCCCACCAACCATGAGCCCAGCTTCTGGCTGAACAGCGCTCCAGCTGTGGGAGCGCACTGACCACCAGGGGGCAGCATCAGTGCGTGTCATAGCGACCGGTCGTTTGGTTGTAATGGTCACTTAGGCTTTTATATATATACTAGAGGCCCGGTGCACAAAAATTTGTGCACTCGGGGGGCGGGGGGA